>NW_016805666.1:48996-59873 GCF_001698545.2 Rhinopithecus bieti
AAAAAAAAAAAAAAAAAAAGGGAATTTTGTATCCAGTGAAACTAAGCTTCATAAATGAAGGAAAGATAGAGTCTTCTCCAGACAAACAAATGCTGGAAGAATTTGCCAATACCCAGACAGCACTCAAGAACTACTAAAAGGAGCTCTAAATCTTGAAACAAATCTTCAAAACACACCAGAATAGAAACATCCTTAAAGTATAAATCTCACAGGACCTATAAAACAATTAAACAATGGGAAAAAAAAAAGGTATTCAGGCGACAACTAGCATGATGAATAGAACAGTACTGCACATCTCAATACTAACATGGAATGTAACTAGCCTAAATGCTCCACTTAAAAGACACAGAATGACAGAAGGGATAAGAATCCACCAACTAGGCGGGTATGATGGCTCACACGTATAATCCAAGTATTTGGGAGGCTGAGGTGGGCAGATCACTTGAGGTTAGGGGTTCAAGACCAGCCTGGCCAACATGGTGAACCCCCACTCTACTAAAAATACAAAAATTAACTGGATGTGGTGGCACATGCCTGTAATCCCAGCTACTCGGGAGGCTGAGGCATGAGAATCACTTGAATCCAGGAGGTGGTGGTTGCAGTAAGCTAAGATTGTGCCACTGCACTCCACCATCCTGGGTGATGGAGTGAGACTCTGTCTCAAAAAAAAAAGAAAAAAAAAGAATTCATTAACCAAGAACCTACTGTCTTCAAGAGGCTCACCTAACACATAAGAACTCATATAAACTTAAACTAAAGGGGTGGAAAAAGATGCCCCATGCAAATGGACATCATAAGCAAGCAGGAGTAGCTATTCTTATAGCAGACAAAACAGACTTTAAAGCAACAGCATTTTAAAAGGACAAAGAGGGACATAATAAAATGATAAAATGACCAGCCCAACAGGAAAATGTCACAGTCCTAAATGTATATGCACCTAACACTGGAACGCCCAAATTTATAAAACAATTACTACTAGACCAAAGAAATGAGATAGACGGCAGCACAATACTAGTGGGGGAATTCAATACTCCATTGGCAGCACTAGACAAGTCAACAAGACACAAAGTCAACAAAGAAACAAGGGACTTAAACTATACCCTAGAACAAATGAACTTAACAGGCAGTTACAGAACATTCCACCCAACAACTGCAGAATATTCTCTCTATTAATCACACATGGAACGTTCTTCAAGATAGAATGATAGGCCACAAAACCAGTCTCAATAAATTTTGGAAAGTTGAAATTATATCAAGTACTCCCTCAGACCACAGTGGAATAAAATTGAAAATCAACTCCAAAAGGGACTCTCAAACCATGCCAATACATGGAAATTAAATAACCTCCTCCTGATTGATTGTTGGGTCAATAATGAAATTAATATGGAAATGTAAAAATTATTTGAACTGAACAATAACAATAACACAACCTATCAAAACCTCTGGGATACAGTAAAAGTGGTGCTAAGAGGAAAGTTCATAGCATTAAATGCCTACATCAAAAAGTCTGAAAGAGCAAAAATAAACAATCTAAGGTCACAGCTCAAGGAACTAGAGAAACAAGAACAAACCAAATCCAAACCCAGCAGAAGAAAAGAAATAACAAACATCCGAGCAGAACTAAATAAAATTGTAACAAAAACATACAAAAGATAAAAGAAACAAAAAGGTGCTTCCTTGAAAGGATAAATAAAGTTGATGGACCTTAGTGACATTAACTAAGAAAAGAAGAGAGAAGATCCAAATAAGCTCAATTATAAACAACACTGGCGATATTACAACTGATACCACAGAAATAAAAAAGATTATTCAAGGGTATTATGAACACCTTTACACAAACAAACTAGAAAGCCTAGAGGAGATGGATACGTTTCTGGAAATATACAACCCTCTAGATTAAACCGGGAAGAAACTGAAATTCTGAACAGACCAATAAAAAGCAGCAAGATTGAAATGATAATTTTAAAAGTTGCCAACAAAAAAAAAGCCAGGACCAGATAAATTCACAGCTGAATTCTATCAGACATTCAAATAAGAAATGGTACCAATCGTATTGACACTACTTCAAAAGGTAGAGAAAGAAGGGATCTTCTCTAAATCATTCCATGAAGCCAGGATCACCCTAATACCAAAACCAGGGAAGGACATAACAAGAAAAGAAAACTACAGACCAATATCCCTGATGAACATAGATGCAAAAATCCTCACCAAAATACTAGCTAGCTGAATCTGACAGCATATCAAAAATATAATCCACCATGATCAAGTGGGTTTCATACCAGGGATGCAGGGATGGTTTAATTTACACAAGTTAATAAATGTAATACACCACATATATGCATTTTGTCTTAAACAGGATTAAAAACAAAATTCACAAGATCATCTCAACAGATGCAGGAAAAGGATTTGACAAAATCCAGCATTCTTTATGATTAAAACCTTCAGCAAAATTGGCATAGATGGGACATACCTTAAGGTAATAAAAGCCATCTATGGCACGTATGCCATCTATGACAAACCCACAGCCAATGTCACACTGAAAAGGGAAAAGTTGAAAGTGTTCCCCTTGAGAATTGCAACAAGACAAGGATGCCCACTTTCACCACTTCTATTCAACGTAGTACTGGAAGTCCTAGCCAGAGCAATCAGACAACAGAAACAAATCAAGGGCATCGAAATTGGTAAAGAGGAACTCAAACTGTCACTGTTTGCTAATAATATGATCATTACTTAGAAAACACTAAAAGTTCATCCAAAAAGCTCCTAGAGCTAGTAAATGAATTCAGAAAAGTCTCAGGAAACAAAATCAATGTAGACAAATCAGTAGCACTGTTATACACCAACAATGACCAAGCTGAGAATCAAATCAAGAACTCAAACCCCTATAACAATAGCTGCATAAAATAAAATAAAATACTTAAATATATACCTAACTAAGGAGGTTAAAGACCTCTACAAGGAAAACTACAAACATTGCTGAAAGAAATCATAGATGACACAAACAAATCAAACACATCCCATGATCATCGATGGGTAGAATCAATATCGTGAAAATGACCATTCTCAGCTATAAAAAGGAATGAAATAATGGCATTTGCAGCAGCCTGGATGGAAATGGAAAACCAAGCATCACATGTTCTTACTCATTAGTGGGAGCTAAGCTATGAGGATGGAAAGACATAAGAATGATACAATATACTTTGGGGGCTGGGTCGGGGGAAGAGTGGGAGAGGATGAGGAATAAAAGGCTACAGGTTGCAGAGAGTGTACACTGCTTGGGTGATGGGTGCACCAAAATCTCAGAAATCACCACTAAAGGACTTATCCATGTAATCAAACACCACCTGTTCCCCAGAAACCTATTGAAGCAAAACTAAATCATAAAAGAAAATAAAATGAGATGGAGACCCCCCAGAAAGTGCTTACTCATTGTAAATAATTCTAAATATCAATGAGAAAAAGGGTTTTTTACAATAGGAAAATAGGACAACATTTATAAACAATTTTTAAACAGTCATATTTATGATATAAAATATGGAAAAATTAAAATATAAAAGCAGTTGAATGTAATAAATTATTTTAAAAGGTGACAAAATGTTCTTGTATATAAGACGCTTACAATAGTACTTTTCCAAATAGAAATCTGAAACATAAAATAAACAGATATCGGTGTTTTAATGACAAAATGCAAATATTATCATGTGTAATAAGGTTGGAATTCCAATATGGACAAGAAATTTTCATTAAAATAAAAAAAAAAATAAAGCAGAAAAGCAGGCTAACAGAAAATCTCTTGAACTACTAATGGGAAAACAAATGGTGTAATCACTTTGGAGAGAAATCTGATTGTACTTAATCAAATTAAATATTCATGTAACAATGATTTGATCATCAATTCCTGCTAAACGCAAGGGAATAGTTAAGGCCAGAAACATTTGTGTCCCAGGAAGTCAAAATTAATTCTCAGGGCAAAGACCCTTAATGTACACCAAATCATCTATGTGACCTTCCCCCATATTTCCCAATTTCTGTCTACAAGTTCCGGCCAATACACTAGGAATGGAAATTATTTTTATCACTTCTGGATTGAGGCAACTAAGAGTCACTTTCCCTTCAGCAGTTACTGTGATAACCACATATTTAAATTGCAGAGCTACACAATGTAGTGCTCCTGAATTTCCAAATCAATGCCTGGTGAAAGCCTTTATCAGTCTACTTTGGACTTAAATGAAAAAGAAGTATAAGCCTTTTGGGGCTAATCCACTAATGTGGAGGTTTACTAAATTGGGAGTTTATTTACTACAGTAGCAGAACCCAGCCTAACCTAAGATAGTGTCATAATACTATGGAAAGAGGGAATATAATAAATATAAGTGGGTTCATACAATAGAATACTGTACATCAGATAGAAGTAGGTTAACTAGATGACAACCTGGACAGATATTTAAAATATAGGCTAGCCTTTGCAACCTCAGTCATGCAACACACAGTAACATCGGCTGGAAGAACTAAAGCTATCTAAGAACACTTCAAAAGAATATGAGGATAATGTTTTTCCCTGAGAATGACTAAGAAAACTCCTTTGGGCTGAGTTCTACCTGTTCCTTTTGTAGACGGAACACACAGTGCCTTGAATATGATAATGGTGCCAACACTAAAGTGACTATATGCTGTATTATCCACATTGGAATTATTTTGAAAGTGAGTCAATTTCCAAAATAAAATATTTCATATATATCTATATGTAAAATCTTATATATGTACATCCATATAGGAAATCTTTCTTATACCTACATATGTATATATACATATATCATATCACACATATATATATAATATCCTACTGGTTCTGTTTTTCTGAAGAACCCTGACTAATGCATGTCCTTTTCTGTCCTAGAATCTCATCTAAGACACCACATTACATTTACTTGTCACATCTCCTTAGGCTCCTCTTGGCTGTGACAGTTTCTCAGTCTTTCTTTGTTTTTGATGTCCTTGACGGTTTTGAGGAATACTGATCAGGCATATTTTGATTTTCCTCAATTTTAATCTGTCTGATATTCTTCCCATTAGACTTTGTTTATACGTTTTAGGCAGGAAGATCACAGAGGTCAAGTGCCATTTACAGAGCATTATATCAAGGACACAGGCCCTCAATGTGATTTATAACTACTAATGTTGACTTTGATCATCTGAGTAAGATAGTATTTGTCAGGTTTCTTCACTGTAAATTTACACTTTCTTCCCCCTTTCCATGCTGAACTATTTGAAAGGAAGTCACTCTGTGCAACTCACAGTGTGACTAGAGACTTATGTTCCACTTTCTTAAAGTCAGCCTATCTACAGAAATTATTTGGAGTTCTGAAAGGAAGATTTGTCTCTTCTCCCAATTTATTTATTTGTTCAATTATTTATTTATATCATGAGTTTGAACGTATTAATATTTGTTTTATACATTCAGTTATAATTCAATACTTCTTTATTTACTTTGTTGCTCAAATTATTTCAGCTTTGATAAGTGAAAGCTCGTTCAGTTGGCTCCTGTGTCTCTTCGACACACACCTACCAATATATTTTCGTGTTTGTTTTGGTCTGCTGATTTGTTTTTTTATGCACTTCCTTAACTTCTGACATTACACAATACTCCACGGTCATCTTATGTGTTTCCTGTTCCAGTCCTAGAAACAGCCATTTTTCCAAGAAACACTGGTTCCTTTTAATGAGAATGGTACTAAAAACCAAGATCTGGGTACTTGTGTCTCTTATCACAGTCTGCATCCTTTCCTGAGGTCCCCAAACTCCTAAATAATTTAAAATTTTTTCATACCTTCAGGTTCACTTTCTGTGCTGTAAAGTTCAATGGGTTTTAACAAATGCATAACCTCACATACCTATTATTACAGAATCATACAGAATAGTTTCATCACCCTAAAAATTCCCTGTGTTTTACTTATTCATTCCTCTCCCCAACCTCAAAGCCCTTGGTGAATACTAACCTTTTTACTATTCTATATTGTCTTACATTTTCCAGAATGTTACATAATTGGAGTCATACAGTATGTGGGCTTTTAGTGTCTTCTTTCACTTAATAATATGCATTTAATGTTTCTCTACATCTTTTCATGGTCAGATAGCTCATTTTGTTTTATAAATGAATGATGGGCTTTTGCATGAGTGTACCACAGTTTGTTCATCCATTCACGCATTGAAGAGTATCTTGATTACAGATTTTAGTGATTACGAACAAAGTTGTTTTAAATATTCACATGCAGGGTTTCTCTGTGTGTGACCACATATTTTCAAATCAGTTGAGTGTGATTTCTGGATCATCTAGTAAAACTATGGTTAGCTTTGTAAGAAACCGCCATGTTGTCTTCCACAGTGGCTGTACCTTTTTGCATTCACAAAGCAATGAGCAAGAGTTCATGGTGCTTCTCATCCTCCTCATCAACATTTCTAATTGTCAAAATTTTAGATTTCAGTTATTCTAATGAAAGTATAGTTGTATTTCATTTTTGTTTTAATTTGCAATCTGATAATGAGAAAGGACATTGAGCATCTTTTCATATGCTTACTTTCTATGTGTATATGATTTTTGTGAGATGTCTCTTCACATTTGTCTTTTGATTTTTAATTGGTCTGTTTTCTTATTATTCAGTTTTAACAGTTTCTTAAATATTTTACATATGTCTTTTACCAACTGTCTGCAAATATCTTCTAGTCTGTGACTTGTCTTTTCATCCTTTTAACAGTCTTTTGCAGAGCAGAAGTTTTTAATTTTAATAAAGACAAAGTTTTCCCCATTTTCTTCTATGAATCATGCTTTTGGTGTTATGTCTTAAAAACTCAACACCAAATTCAAGGTCACCTAGGTTTTCTCCTACAATTTCTTCTGGAAGTCTTCTATTTTTGTGTTTTACATTTAGGTCTATGGCCCATTTTGAGTTGATTTTCATAAAAAGTGTAAGGACTTGACTAGATTTATGTTTTGCATATGAATGTCCAACTGTTACAGTACTATTTGTTGAAAAGACAAATGTTTTTTCCATTGAACTGCCTTTGCTCCATTGTCAAAGCTAGGTTGAATATATTTGTGTGGATCTATTTCTGGGCTCTTTATTCTTTTCCATTGTGTATGTACCTATCATTTTGCCAGTATCATGCTATTTTGATCATTTTGCCAGTATCATGCTATTTTGTTCACTGTAGCTTTATTGTATATTGTAAAGTCAGGTAATGTCAGTCCTCCAGCTTTGTGGTCCTTCAGTATTGAGTTGGCTATTTAGGATCTCTTGCTTTTTCCATATAAATTTTAGAATCAATTTGTCGATATCCACAAAATAATTTGCTGAGATTTTGAAAGAAATTTTATTGAATTTATAGATCAAGTTGGGAAGAAATGACATCATGACAATATTAAGTATTCCAATCCAACTAGGGGTGATGACTTCCTAGCTGTTTACATGTCAGAGTTGAATCCAGAAATCAGTTTTTTAAACCTCTGTCATGATATTTATTTTTCATAGTTCAGCATCAAGACATGTCAATTACAGGTTGTGTAACTATAAAGATTATAAAGAAAAAAATAAATGTCTCTCTTATCATTGCCCTTCTCACTTCCTTATACACTAGAGCTTTGATTTTTATGTGATTAATCTCTAGAAATAAGACTGCAGATACAACTGAATTACTCATTTGAGTAGCTATTGCAACATGTAATTTTCTAAGAGATTGGGGTGATTAGCAAGAGAGTATGGATTTCCTCACATTCTCCCTCTGGAGAAATGTTATTATTCTCTTATTTATATATATTTTTTGAGACAGCATTTTGCTCTGTTCCCCAGGCTGGAGTGAGGTGGCAGAATCATAGCTCACTGCAGCCTTGAACTTTTGAGTTCAAGCGATCCTCCTGCCTTAGCCTTCCTAGTAGCTAGGACTACAGGAACACATGACCACACCCGGATAATTTTTTTTATTTTTTGTAGAGACAGGATCTTGCTATTTTGCCCAGGCTGGTCTTGAACTCCTGGCCACAAATGATCCTCCTTCCTCAGCCTCCCAAAATGTTGGGAGTATAGGCAAGAGCCACTGCACCTGGCCTATGATTCCTTTTTTTTAATTTTATAGAGCTAATGGGTGATAGTAGAAACATAATTTGCTTCACTTTTCATTTTTATAACCTAAATGAACATTGAACATAATTAAATGTTTTCTTTAACTTTTTAGGTATCCTGATTTATAAATTGGATACTCTTATTCATGTATTTTACTCACTTTTTGTGTTTTTTACTATAATTCTGATTTTGAGATATTTGCAGATTCACATACAGTTATAAGAAATAATAGAGATCCCATGTAGTTCTCCAAAGGTAACATCTTGCAGAACCACAGTACAATATGGCAAACGGGAAATTGTCCTTGATAGAGTCAATATATAGAATGTTTTCAACACCGCAAGGATCCTGCATGTTTTCCATTTATAGCCACACCCACTTATTCCCTCCTCCTACCCCCTTCTTATCCCTAGCAGCCACTAATCAGTCTTTCATTTCTATAATTTTATGATTTTAAGAATGCTATATAAGTGGAATTATATAGTATGTAAACTTCTGAAATTGCCTTTTTTCACTCAACGAAATTATCATCAATAGTTCATTCCTTTTAATTCCTGAATCATATGCCACGGTATGGATGTTCTAGTTTATTTAAACACTCAACTGTTGCAGGATGACATGTAGATTTTGCTGAATACAGATTCTGTGTTGATACTTCTATTCTTTTATCACTTAAAAAATATGCAACTTTACACAAGACGAGGATGCCCTCTCTCACCTCTCCTGTTCAACATAGATTGGAAGTCCTGGTCAAAGCAATCAGGCAAGAGAAAGAATAAAAGGCATCCCAATAGAAAGAGAGGAAGTCAGGCTCTCCCTGTTTGCAGACAATGTGATTCTATATCTACAAAACTCCACAGTCTTTGCCCAAAAGTTCCTTAAGCTGATACATTCAGCAAAGTCTCAGTATACAAAATAATGTACAAAAATCAGTAGCATTCCTGTATATCAACATCATGCACGCCAAGAGAAAAATCAGGAACACAATTCCATTTACAATTGCCACAAAAAGAATAAAATACCTAGGAATACAGCTAACCAGGGATGTTAAAGATCGCTACAATGAGAATTACAAAACACTGCTCAAAGAAATCAGAGATGACACAAACAAATGGAAGAACATTCCATGCTCATGGATAGGAAGAATCAATATCATTAAAATGGTCATACTACCCAAAGCAATTTACAGATTCAATGCTATTTGTCACACTACCAAAAACATTCCCACAGAACTAGAAAAAAACTATTTAAAGTTCATATGGAACCAAAAAAGAGCCTAAACAGCCAAGGCAATGCTAATCAAAAAGCTGAAGGCATCATGTTACCCAACTTCAAACTATACTACAGGGCTATAGTAACCAAAACAGCATGGTACTGATACAAAAACAGACACATAGTCAAATGGAACAAAATAGGGACTCCAGAAATAATGTCACACACCTATCACTAGCTGATCTTTGGCAAAACTGATAAAAACAAGCAATAAGAAAAGACTCCTTATTCAATAAATGGTGCTTGGTTAACTGGCTAGCCATATGCAGAACATCAAAACTAGACACCTTTCTTACACTGTATACAAAAATCAACTCAAGATGGATTAAAGACTTAAATGTAAAACCCACTGGAAGAAAATCTAGGCAATATCATTCATAATATATGCACAGGCAAAGATTTCGTGACGAAGATGCCAAAAGCAGTTGCAATAAAAGCAAAAATTAACAAATGGATCTAATTAAACTAAAGAGCTTCTGCACAACAAAGGAAACTATCAAAAGAGTAAACAGACAACCTATGGAATGGAAGAAAATTTCTGCAAACTATGCTTCTGACAAAGGTCTAACATCCAGAATCTACAAGGAACTTAAACAAATTTAGAGGCAAAACAAAGCAACCCCATTAAAAGTGGGCAAATAATATGAACAGACTCTTTTAAAAAGAAGACATACATTAGCCAACAAGCATATTAAAAAATGTTCAGCACCACTAACCATTAGGCAAAACCACAATGAGATACCATCTTACACCCATAAGTATGGCTATTTAAAAAAAAAAAAAAAAATCAAAGAGTGACAGATGCTGGAGGTTGTAGAGAAAAGGGAATGTTTATACACTGCTGGTGGGAGTGTAACTTAGTTCAGTCATTGTGGAAAGCAGTGTGGCAATTCTGCAAAGAACGTAAAACAGAATCCCAGCAATCTCATTACTGGATATATACCCAAAGGAATATAAACCATTCTACCATAAAGACAAATACATATGTATGTTCATTGAAGCATTCTTCACAGCAGCAAAGAAATGGAATCAACATAAATGCCCATCAATGGTAGACTGGATCAAGAAAATGTGGTCCACATACACCATGGAATACTCTGAAACCATAGAAAAGAATGAGATCACAACCGCATGCAGTGGCTCATGGCTGTAATCCCAGCACTTTGGGAGGCCGAGGCGGGCAGATTGCCTGAGGTCAGGAGTTCAAGACCAGCCTGGCCAACATGGTGAAACCCTGTCTCTACTGAAAATACAAAACTTAGCTGTGTGTGGTATCAGGCACCTGTAATCCCAGCTACTCAGGAGGCTGAGGCAGGAGAATCATTTGAACCTGGGAGACAGAGGTTGCAGTGAGCCAAGATCATGCCACTGCAGTCCAGCCTGGGTGACAGAGCAAGACTCCGTCTCAAAAAAAGGGGAAGGGAGGGGAGGGCAGGAAAAGGGAAAGGAAAAGACAGGAGAGGAGAGGAGAGGAGAGGGGAGGGGAGGGGA
>NW_016805666.1:60099-64614 GCF_001698545.2 Rhinopithecus bieti
AGGGGGGAGGGGAGGGGAAGGGAGGGCAAGAGAGAAATCATTGTCCTTTGCAGCAACATGGTTGGAGCTGGAGACCATTATCTTTAGCAAACTAACGCAAAAACAGAAAACCAAATAATGCGTGTTCTCACTTATAAGTGGGAGCTAAATAACGAAAACACATGGATACAAAGAGGGGAACAACAGACACTGGGCCCTACTTGACGGTAGAAGGTGGGAGGAGAAAGGAGACCAGGAAAAATACCTATCTAGTACTATGCTTAGTACCTGGGTGACGAAATAATCTGTACACCAAGCCCCTGTGACACGAATTTACCTATATAACAAACCTGCATATGCACCCCTAAACCTGAAACAGAAGTTAAAGGAAAAATGAATAAACAAATAATAAAAAAGAAAAATATGTCACTTTCTTCTGGCCTCCATGGTTTCTGATGAGAAATCCTGTCATTTGAATTGTTTCTCCTTTTTTTTCCCTATAGGTAAAGGTTTCATTTGTGTCTGGCTTCTTTCAATACTTTATTTGTCTTTAGTTTTCCTAAGTTTAATTATGATATATCTTGAAATGGATTTTGTTGAATTTCTTCTTGGGGTTCTCTCAGCTTCTCAAATCTGAAGGTTTATGTCTCTTGATAAATTTGGTAAGTTGTCAGCCACAGTTTTCTTGAGTACTTTGCTAGCCCTATCCTATTTATCCACTCGTTGCCGCATTCTGATGATGTGAATGTTAATCTTTTGTTATAACCCCACAGGTCCCCGAGGCTCTGTCCATTTTATTCCATCTACTTTCTCTTTACTGTTCAGGTTGGGTAATTTCTATTATTAGAACTTTCAGTTCACTGATTCTTCCCTGGCATTTTCTTTCTGCTATTTAAACCATCCATGGAGCTTTTTATTTCAGGTTTTGTATTTTTTCAGATTGTGGAAGATAAAGCAACTCTATCTTACATGCAATCTGCCATGTTGACTTCCAATCAGTCCCTATTCTGGAAGTGCCCCTGAGATCTACTTTATCTAGTTGCCATAAATCCTGCCCTCACGTCAAAACAATCTTGGCAATAAATCCTGCCCTCGGGCGGATCCACATAGCACTGTTGCCTTTCCCTGGAGGTCAGCTTTAACTGTCCTACACATTCCTTCTATACAAAATACAAGCCCTAGTTCTGTGAGATAAACGCATGTGGACCCACCACCTTTCTCACCATTGCCCAAGGCTATGACTTCTGTTCGTAAGTCCCTATCAAATGTTTCTTTCTGAAAAACTGAATTTCTCAGTCTCTCTCTTGGGCCCCTCAGCTTCCTTGGCATTTAGGGGTAGGTTTCCATAGACCTGCCCACTGCATAACATGTGGCGAGCTTGCTAGGAGCTGAGAGACTAAGAAATGGGGAAAGGAAATGAAGTATCTGTGTGGGAAATCCCAGGGTGGCCAGCCACTTCTATATGGAGTGGTGTGACTCACCTTTTAGACACTTGTGCACGAGTACAGGATGCCCAGAAAATGCTGGCAGATTTAGAGTGATTATTAACTGATAGTCATCTGTCAGACATCTTATCACACTGTGGTGAGACAGGTCAGACAGCGGCTGCTGCAGTGAGTTGGCTGCTTCTGAAGGCTGCCCATTTGGTGACAAAAACCCAGAGCTAGCAGCAGAAGCAAAAGTGAAACAGCTTGAGTAGAAATTACAATTAGGAAAAATATTTTTTAAGAGCTCTGTAGTCCAAAGTTGACTTAATTAAAACTAATATTTAGGCCATATATGTATATGTATGTGTGTGTATATATATGAGAGAGTGAGGACAGAGGCCTTAAAACAAAACATATATGTCAAGTAAAACAATTCACTTGACCACATTCTATTTCTCTATTTACTTCCATCTGTCCCTCCTTCCTCTTGACACCCTCTGTCCACATAAAATAACCTACAAAAATTTCTAATAGCCTGGGGTCCTTTAAGGAAAAGAGAAAAGATACCACAGAATCCTCTTTTGGAAGGATTCTCTGCTTTCCCTCATGGGATCCCAAGAGTTATAAGCAAAGAGATTCCTCTCAGGTCTAAAACTCTGCTTTCTTTTGTATTGAATTACTAATCTCTTTGGCTTTTGGAGGTATTAGAGATTACTTTGTACCGTGAGAGGACTTGACCTTGGTGTGTGCATAATGACTGATGAGTCACCGGAGAGAACTGCAGTGTTAGAGGCGGCTGATGGCAGTTGTTTATAGTAAATAGTTATTGCTACAGGGGGTCCGCTCATTCATTTGCACATTTAGATAAGAAAAGTATGCTTTGGGCATCTAGAGACTATGGAAACATGTCCCACTGAGGGATAGGAGTCCATGGGGGATGGGCTGATCACAGAGTGAGCTCGCTGGTGCCAGGCTGCCCACCAGTCTCAGGTGGATGCCATTGCAGTGAGGATGCCATGGAAGCACTGCATTGCCAAGGAAGCATTTTCCTTTTGGGGAACCAAGATTCAGTGTAAAAATGGGTTCCTTGATTGAGGGGCATCTAAGTGTTCTGATATGTTTATAGATGTTATATGTATGTGATATATCATTATCAAAATATGTGAAAGAGCTCTAATTAATTAGTTTAAAGGAAAAGTAAATGCTTAAATCACATATTTCATCAGAAAAATAGAACCTAACTTAAATGTCTTTTAGTTCACATGCCTTTAGTAATCTTTGGTAATTAAAGATAGTTTTTAAATTATTGGTAAAATAAAATTGCAATTAATATAGGTGATTAAAACTACTAGATCTAAGAGACACCATTCTACATACAGACTCTACAAAGAAAGTAAGTTTTTTTTTTGTTTTTTTTTTTGGTGAAGAAGGTTATGAAAAAAATGAGGATGTGGTTTTGCTAAAGGAAAAGTAATTTTGTCTAGTTTATAAAAAGGTGGGGAAGAGGACCTTTGATTCCTGGGTGGCTACATAGTCACCCAAGGTATGGAGCTGCAATTGTGCTTTGCTCAGTTGCTAAAGGTAAAAGTTACCAGTGGAATTTAGAGATGGATCCGACTCTGAGGGAGTTGTTTCCCTGGATCCATAAGGAATGCAAACTAATAAGAAAAACTGAAATATTCAATCTCCTTTTTATTGTTATCTATAATAGCTAAAATGAAATTAAATGAGAGTGCTGGGTTCGACCTTGATGCTAAACCAAGCTCAAATTTCAGTGAGTTTGAACTTCCTTTACTAGCCTCAAAGCTGATCCCTCAGAGCAAAATTACGCAGGAACAACAGAAAGCACCTCTGGGACCTGCGGTTACCAAGAAGGCAGCCAATGTAGGGGAAGAACAAAACCAAGTAACTGTTGAAACCAGAGGGTATAATGCTAGAGCAAATGAATTGTTCCACTTTGGAGATTGGTATCATCAGCTTCCTGAATAACCGTTACTAAAATCAATTATGAGAGTAACTAATTTAGGGGTAGTATCTTTGTTTTTAAATCCTTCAGAGTGGGAGAGCATGTTTGGGTTGATGCAGGACCAGCAGCTCACTGTTGAACAATCAAAGATGGCTTAATGTGGTCCAGACACAGGAGGCTATTCCCAAGGGAACAGCCAGCCTGCAGGACTGGATAAATGCCACTGTAAGGTTTACCCTGAGAAGGCGGTCTGCCTGACTCCACCTATAAATGCCAAGCGGAAGACCCCAGATAAAGTAGCTAAAATGCTTCCTATGCAATTCATGTGAGACTAGCTTCATGATGACTGGGATATTCGCCTACTGGATATGCCCGTTACCTAGGTGATGGCAAATGCTACGGTTGAGGGGCCCTATTTTCACGGGCACTTCATATAATCTTGTTGCTACAAAACCAAAAGACTATCAGAAAAGCCTTATCAAATTTTTTGTCTCGGCTTCCCCTTGTGGATATTACAGATCCTAATAAATACATTAGGTTAATTAACAAGAGAATGAGGAAAGGCAAAAGGGAAGGTTAAATAACTCATCACAGCAAGATGGAAATCTTTAGATGGATATGACAAAATGGAACAAATAAAATAGACGTTGATGAGGTTAAACCAAAGGTCTTAATACAGCATTATGGAAGGTTAGGTGGACCACAGGAAGCCCCTGCCCATCCCCTAACATTATGGGGTCCCAAACTAGTTTTCTGTATTTACCCCAGACTGGAGAACTAAAAAAAAAAAGAAAGAAAGAAATCAGAAGGCAAAGAACACAATGAGAAAGCTGACCAACAATTCCTTGGGGGCAATGTTGAGGTGGGCTAATCAAGGTAAAAATTGACAAAAGGGCCCAGGTTCCCTGGCTGAACCACATCTGGGAACCCAAAGACTTATAAGAAAAGGGCTAATATCCAGAATCTACAAAGAACTCAAACAAATATACAAGAAAAAAACAAACAACCCCATCAAAAAGTGGGGAAAGGATATGAACAGACATTTCTCAAAAGAAGACATTCATACAGCCAACAGACACATGAAAAAATGCTCATCATCACTCGCCATCAGAGAAATGCAAATCAAAACCACAATGAGATACC
>NW_016805666.1:65398-88090 GCF_001698545.2 Rhinopithecus bieti
AATAAAATAAAATAAAATAAAATAAAATAAAATAAAATAAAATAAAATAAAAAAAGACTTACAAGAGCCGGTAAATGGTCTGGTAGTGAAGAAGTGAAGTTCCTAAGACTAGAACATAAAAATCTAAGAACCGATAGGTTTATGGAAGTTGGAATATTTAAGCAGGTTTTATGTATACTAGTTTTGTCTCTTTTATCTAAATATTTTATGAGAATGAACATTGTGTCTAACTTGGAAATATTTCTCCTACCTAGTACTGCAGAACAGAGGGCATGTGAACCCTTCCTTTGAGCAATATTAACTGGACACGCTAAATGGGAACCTGTAAGATTTCCCAAGCCCACAAAGCATAGAGTAGAAGCTGAAGTGCTGGTAGGAACAAATTCTCCACCTGATAGCCCTTTGTTCTGTATTTATTGGGGTTATGAGAAAAACTTATAAGCCCTTTTCAACCATGGCTACTGGCACTTTGGACTACAGAATTTCCACTTGAGGGGAATTAACTGCCTTGTTATGGGATGTTAATTAAAGCTACCCCTGTGACTGAAGATATAAAAGATCCTGACACCTGAAATACCCATGTTATCTCAGATGATGTCATAGAAACCTCTGATGGGGATAGCAGACCCAGAAGAGTTTCATAATAAAATGGAAATTATTTATATAGGCTCATGCTGAAGAGGCTATGTTGTCTCGGGTATAAACTTGGGGTTCATTGTTGTGCACCAGGAAAATTTAGGACACAGACACACATGAGGAGTTTAGGAGTGGAGGTTTAATAGGCAGAAGAGAAGAGAAGAGAACGAGAAACAACTCTCTCCACAGAGAGAGGGGTCTTCAAGTCGAAAAGACCGGCTGGTGGCAAATGCCTCGAATTTTATAGCCCAGTTTGAGGAGGCGGTGTCTAATTTACATAGGGCTTATAAATTGGTTCAGTCAGGTATGACGTTTACATAGCACAGTGAAGGCGGGTCGCCCTACCCTAATCTTATTACCCAAATGGGCTTTCCAGTTGATCGCTGCCATGTTGTCTCTTCTTTATAGTACACGTGGCTGGCAAAGAGAAGGGAAGATGGAGCCACCATCTTGAAGGTGTCTAGTCTCTAGTTCCTGCTGGCATTCACCTGTGCAAGCTCTCAGCTTGCTTGTCTATGTCTGCAGCTTGACTTTACAGGCTTCTCTTTGTTAGAAAATGATTTGGGGCTGCTTTTCATTAAAAAGAAAAGCCTTACCACGTGCTCCCACACCCTTACTATCTGCCTAAGTGATTTCTTCTTAACTCTTGTATCAATGCTACCTGGCAAGTGCAAAGAAGAGATACTCACAAACAGGGAGCCTCTTTTTCTCCCTGCTTGTGTCTAGTACTTAGCAGTAGTACCAAGATGAACAGACAACATCCTTTTTGGAAGGCTACTATCTGATTAAATAAGAGTCAAAAAACCTTGTTTTCTTTTGAGCTATTTAGAGTTTACAATGATTGAGTAAAGTATACTCTTGTCAGCATACTTTACCTTTCTCTCGACCTGAGTTCTACAAAATTTGGAAACTATTCATGAGTATTCTTCTGTCATGGTAATATAATTTATTTACATAATTTCAGTAAGAAGCTGTTTTCTTTTGTAAAAGGACACAATTAGAGACACTGGTTATTTTACAAAGGCCTTGACTGGAGTGCCATATTTTCCGATATGACTAGACTGCTTTGAAGAACTGAAGTTGACTTTATAGAGCCAATAAAAAGCCCTTTGGAAAGACTGGTCTTGCACCTTGTGACCTGTGGTAAGAAAAGAATGTGACTTTCTGATAGTCTCAGGAACCTCAAGTTATTTTGGGATCTTGAGAGGAGAAGAATTCAACCATTCATACAGGTATTACAGGCACAGTCTGATGGAGAATCATTGACTTGGTTAGAATCAAGGCTTGTAAAAGTCTAATCTGAGATTCCTTATAAAAAATTTCTAGCAAAGCCATCTTTAAAAGTGTCAATATGGCCAGCTACTATTTTTGCTGCACTTTATACAAATGATCAGGCCAAATATAATGAGACTAAACTTTATTTTTCAAATAAATTGGTCCTACTATGTGAGAAATAACAAAATTGTTAAGTCCCCCCAACCAACTGAACAAACCCCTTCTTGGCCAAGGGAACAACAAAGAAATCTTAAAAAACTAAGTTTCTGGCCAGGCACAGTGGCTCACACCTGTAACGCCAGCACTTTGGGAGGCCAAGGTGGGTGGATCACTTGAGGTCAGGAGTTTGAGACCAGCCTGGCCAACATGGTGAAACCCATCTCTACTAAAAATACAAAAAAACTAGCCAGGCATGGTTATGTGTGCCTGTAATCCCAGCTACTCAGGAAGCTGAGACAGGAGAATCGCTTGAACCTGAGAGGTGGAGGTTGCAGTGAGCCGAGATTGCACTACCGCACTCCAGCCCAGGCAACAGAGCAAAACCCTCCGTCTCAAAAAAAAAAGAAAAGAAAACTAAGTTCCCGGCCATGATGGGAAGGGAGGTCACACACACCTTATCATATACCCCTTTCCTCATTAATCTCCCTTAATATTTTTCCCCCTAAGGGGTAAACAGAAACCAGCCCTAAAAGGTTGGGTCCACTGCTGATATCAACTAATTGCCTTATGTTGCCCCTCCCTTTTTGTGGTTTCAGTGCAACAAATGACCAGCATTCCTTCCCGGTAAGAAATGGAGGACCACCAAGGGGCCCTGGCTAGTCTACAGAGGCTGTCACAAAGGGCCTTCACATTCTCTGCTTCATATTTTGATGTAAAGGGCCTAACTGTAATACACTTAAATATTGAGTCCTGTAATACACTTAAATGTTGAGTCTCCACCCCAAGGTGAACATGGGATGCATGTTGCATACATGTTAGCCTATTATGCATGGCTATGTCACTCCTTCGTGAATATTCATACCTCCTATAACCTGTTGAATACGTATACTTGGCCACCCTGTTCAACATAAATTCTTATTCCCTCTGCCCCCACTTGAAGCACTTGCTTTTCAATTTCAGCTGTAGGCTTCACTTCCCACCTGCACATTGTGGTGACCTCTTTTAAAAATAAAGTCTTCCTTTCTAAATTAATAAATTTGTGACTTTTTTGGTCAACATATGATTTATCCTTGCTAGAATTGGAGTAATTGAGGAAAGAAATTATTCAGAAGAAAACTACAGTAAATCCTTCATTTGTTTCCAGCCCTAATCATTGTTTTTGACTTGTTATTATTTGCCCACAATTTGAACTGAATCCTGAATTATTTCCTGGCTACAACAATTCTCTAAATTAAGAACCAAGTTTTATTTTTCTTCACGCCCTTTTTTTATTTTTCCTGGTAATCCTTGTGTGCATATTAATGTTATTTATCTTGTTTTTCTTCTTCTGAGAAAACCAAAGTCATGGTATTCCAAAGACTAGAAGATGATTCAACAAAGCCTATGAATCTTCCTCATTTAGAATCCCACAGGGCCCAATCTGTCTTCCATTGCCAATGCACCACATTAAATGCTGTACAATATCAAGCATTCTCCCTAAAGGCTCTGGGACCATTGTGGAAGAGGAGGGTGCATGAGATTGTAAGAGCCGGATTAGGGAAATGGAGTGTGGAACATAAACTCCATCTTGGATGCCAATCTGCCACGTTGACTTCTGATTAACCCCTGTTGCCTCTAAGATTTCTCCTTTATCTACTGTTACTGTAAATGTTGTCCTTAGGCAGGTTGATATAGCACTCTTGCCTTTCCCTGGGGGTGTCAACTTTAATTGTCCTACATGTGCCTTTCCTATAGTATATAAGACCTTGGTCTGGGGGTTACTAGTGCAGGGGTCCACCATGTCATCTGGCCGCAGCCTGAGACAATGGCTTCTGTTCAGAAGTTCCTGATGAAAGTTTCTTTCTGAGAAACTGGATTTGTCAGACTTCTTGGACCTCTCAGCTTCCTTGGCCTTTGAAGGTAGTTTCGCATAGACTTGCCCACTACAGAACGGAGATCTAAAATTTCTATTTGGTTCTTCTTTATGTCTTCTATCTGTTTTCTGAGACTTACTATTTCTATACTGAGGTTTTCTGTTTATTCATTTGTTTTCAGAATGTTTGTAATTGGTGACTGAAGCATTTTTATCATGCTGCTTTAAAAGCTTTGTCAGGTAATTCGTTGTTTGTTTGTTGGTTGGTTTTTTGAGATGGAGTTTTGCTCTTGTTGCCCAAGCTGGAGTGCAATGGCTCGATCTCAGCTCACTGCAACCTCTACCTCCCAGGTACAAGCGATTCTCCTGTCTCAGCCTCCCAAGTAGCTCGGATTATAGGCATAAGCCACCACATCTGGCTAAAAAGCTTTGTCAGGTAATTCTAACAACTCTGTCATTTCTTTTGGTATCCACTGAGTGCTTTTTTTTTTTTTCATTCCATTTGCTATCTTCCAGTTTCTTTATATAATGAATACTTTTATTGAAGCATGGACTATTTTGTATTATGTCACAAGACTCTGAGCCTTTACTTTTAGCTGGCTTTCTCTGATACTGCTCTTGCAGAGGAAGTGGGGCAGGCACCACCTTGTTACAGTCAGGTGGAGGCTGAAGTCCAGATCATCTAGGGGAGGATGGTCTCTATTACTGTTGGGTAAAGATGAAAGTCTCAGTCCTCATTGGTCTCCACTGACAGTATGGGTGGGCCTTATTATAAGCTGGTGGGGATTAAAGTCCTGATTCCCTACTTTTTTTGAGGCACCTCTTTATACCCTAATGAGTGTGAAAATTTGGGTTCCCCATTTAGCCTATATTGGTATGGGTCGGTGTAGAACTATGGTGTTTTCTGCATGTTTGGCTGGATAGAGCAATTGTTGTCTGTAAGTTTCTGTCTTGCTTGCTGCTCCCTTTTTTGGTCCATTGGCTAAAGAGAGCAGGCTTTTGCTAGTGCTTTTTTTGTCTGTTCCCACTGGCATTTCTGGGTTGCAAGCTTCTTCATCTCCAAGTCTGGGATATATAAGGCAAAAAGAAAATCCAGGGAACTCACCGATGTGTCCAGGACTCATCCCTTGGGTCCTGAAAGCACATATGAGTGCATCTTCTCTCCGCTTTCTTCAGTCTGCCTTTTAGAGTCTTGTTATGTCAGTTTTATACATAACATCCAGGGATTTTAATTGTCCTTAGACAATTAAAGAGCTAGGGAAAAATATGTCTACCCCTTCTACTAACAAGCAGGGGTCTACTCACTTTTATTTGGGTTATCTACATCTTACCAAATTTTTAGGTAAATGTTTAGGTTTTATTGAGATATATCTGCAGAAAAGCTCACAAATGAATTACCACCACCAAAAGTGAAGTGATAGTAGTTTACTAGCACCCTAGAAAGCTATAGTGTTTCTTTCCAGTTATAAATTATCTCTCTGTCTTCCCCAAAGATAATCATTGTCATCACATCTAATGCTTGGGATTAGTGGGGATATTTTTGAATGTTATATATATTATATAATACAATATGCACTCTTCTCTGTTGACTTTTTTAACTTTATGTTTATGAGAGTAACTGAATGACTGATAACCACATGACAAAGTGTTAAACTTCATTAATCATCAGCAAAGTGCAAATAAAGTCACAGTGATAAAATTAAAAATAATGACTGTATAAGTTTTGAAGAAAACAACTGGAATCCTTAATTCACACTTACATGTTAGCATCAAAACTCGTGTACAAGAATGTTCATAGTAGCACCATTCATGATAAGCTGCAAATAGAAACAATTCAGCCATTCATCAACACACAGTGGATGTAAGAAATCATGGCAGATCCAAACAATAGAATTCTATACAACAATGAAAGAGAAAACATTCAACATCATGGGTACTCCATGATTTTTAAATACTCTTGCACATTTTACTTTTAATGTAGTTTTAAAAATCAAACTATGTTTCCTGAAAGAGGAAATATGGGCTAGGCTCAGTGGCTTACACCTGTAATCCCAGCACTTTGGGAGGCCGAGGCGGGCAGATCACCTAAGATCAGGAGTTCAAGATCAGACTGATCAACAAGGTGAAACCCTGTGTCTACTAAAAATACAAAAATTAGCCAGGCGTGATGACGGGTGCTTGTAATGTCAGCTACTCGGGAGACTGAGGCAGGAGAATCACTTGAACCTGGGAAGCAGAGGTTGCAGTGAGCCAAAATCGTACCACTGCATTCCAGCCTGGGTGACAGAGCAGGCTCAGAAAAATAAAAAATAGAAAGAGGAAATATGCCACAGTGCAATATGTTGAATGCAATTTAAAGCACTTTTAACTCCACATATTTTTAAAATATGCATGCATGTCTACGATATACATTTTAAAAACATTATAGTGAGTATCATTTGAAAGAAGGGGATTTTGAGTGAGGATTAGAGTAAATTTGGAACAGTTAATTAAATAAGTTACAAGGAGAAATGGGATTGCAAGGACTGATTTTGATAGTGCAATGAATAACTCAGTTCTGTGTCCTTTCTATATCTCCAACATAATAATAATAAATATAAATAAATAGCCAACACAGCATACCACAAGAAAACATAAACTGGATATATACCAATCTGAAGATGCCAGGAATGACCTACCTCTTCTCCTTCTGAAAAACTGCTATTAACTTTCACTATTAACTTCTTTCTTTGGTAAATCCTCTGTGGACCCCTCAGTTCAATTAGCTCTTTCTTTTCCAGATTCCCACAGCTGTCTCTTCATACCTGTGATGATGATAATGATGATGATGATTATTATTATTTTGAGATGGAGTCTCGCTCTGTCACCTAGGCTGAATTGCAGTGGCATGGTCTTGGCTCACTGCAGCCTCTACCTCCCAGATTCAAGCGATTCTCCTACCTCAGCCTCCTGGGTAGCTGGGATTACAAGTACATGCCATCAGGCCCAGGTAATTTTTTTTATTTTATTTTTAGTAGAGACAGGGTTTCATCATGTTGGCCAGGCTGGTCTCAAACTCCTGACCTCAGGTGATCCACCCGCCTCGACCTCCCAAAGTGCTAGGGTTACAGGCATGAGCCACTGCGCCCAGCCTACCTGTGGTTATTATTTGTCCTAAATTCTGCCTTTCTAGCGAAGATGAATTTTCCTTTGGGTCAGGGAATCTGCAGGTATTTGTCTATATTCCTAGAACTAATAAAGCACCTAGTATGCAGCAGCCTGGCAACTTTTGATGAATAAATTGGTGAAAAAAAACAAGGACTTCATTCATTAGACATCTACACCTTATTTAATAACAATCTCAAATATTTTAAGCTGAATACTAACTACTTGACCCCATGACCACACAAGAGGTAGAAACAACAGGACATAGTGACTCACTACGTAAGTGGGTTGAGGAAAAGTGAATGGAAAAAATAGGGCATATTTTTTGTTTAAAATATGGGTATTTATCTCATTTCATCCATTAGCACTGTCATTGCATTCTAGGGAACTCAGTAATTCTGTGCAATACGGAGTTGATATCCAGGTTGGGCTTCCTCAAAGTACTGAGCCATTTGCCTGGTAGACTTTGGCATTTTGGCAGCTTACATTTTAGGAATAAACAGGACCAAGATGCAGTAAAACCTCCTCAGAAGGTCTGCCTGGATAACATCTGCATTCATACTATCTCCCACTGTACCCTCTAACTGGTAAGCTATCATTATGAACTATTGTTAACTACTGTTATTGTTTGAAGAAATAAAAATCTCCATTGTTTTGGCCAGTTCTGCAAGAACAAAGGTAGATTAAACATAGGTATGTTTCTTAAGTCCAGGCTTTATGAGTAAGTTTGCCTCAGCTATGGAGGAAAGAAACTTGGCATTTAAGGCTTAAGGCTTGAGTCATCTTTTCCAGGCCAATTGTCAAGTGCCTGATGGATGGTTCATGGCTGCCAAGGGAGCAACTGGAGAAACATAGAGGGTTATAGGAGGTAGAAAGACAAAGTAGTCATATAACCCCTATCCTGAAAAATATAGTAGAAAGAATTTTTGAGATTCATTTGCTGCCAGCCTGGCTCTACAAACTTTTGGAACATATTTCAAAGTAAGTGCAAAGCATTATGGATAAACAGCATCAACTATTATCCATTTTTGCTGGAATTCCTTTTTTTTTGTTTTGAAAGTCAATTCTACTGCTTACTTTTAGGAATTTCATTTAAGATACATAATGATTCAGTGGGATATTCATAATCCTTTAGAGGTTGTAAATGTGCAAGCTATTTGTGTGTTTAAATTTTAGGGCCCCATTTACAGAACAGGCTTCTGTATCAAAAAGAACCAGAGTTCTCTGTGTCTGGTTTCCCAGAACGGAGATTCTATGTGTGTCTCTCAGAGCTCTGAATTTTGGCACCTTTTTACTCTGTGACCCATTTAACCCTCCAGCAATCCCTATGATGCTTTTTTCCCCTCCCTCTATTACTAGTTAAAACAGTAGCATTCCTCCCAGGCTGACTGAGATCCAAGTTTCCTCAAGGGCCATTTGTAAAAGTACTTAAAACTATTATTCAAAGCATTTTTCTGGCTCTAATCTTTCCCTTTTTTCAGGCATTGCCCATATGATCAGTAAATGTTACTCCCAAAGGAAAAAAAAAAAAACTGTGGAACCAAAACTAAACAAAGCCTGCACATGCACACCTCCATGTTTGTACTGACACAGTGCATTTTGCTCAAGATTCTTTGCTTCTCGTTATCCTTCCAGAAAAATCATAGTCACCCTTCAAATTCCACTGGAACCTTCTCCAGCATCCTTTCCATTTGGTGAACCTTATCCTTCCACTGCACATGCTCTCAAATCATGTTGTGCAGACTTCTTACACAACAGCGATCACACTGAGTTTTACTGTTTGCTTAGGTACTGTGACAAGCCTGAGGTTTACAGTCTGAAGATGTGGGCTAGACTCGCCACTCTGCACTTACCATATCCCATTAGGGAAGTCATAAACCCTCTCCGGCTTCTGATTACCTCATCTACAAAATGGGTCTAATAGTATTTACCTTGCCAAGTTGCTATTTAGAAAGGGACAATGAGTTTCTAATTGCTCTCTAACAGTTCCTAGAAAAAAGCATAAATGTTCCCTCATAAATAAATTACTGTGCATCTATTCAGAGGAAAGCACACAGTCATTAGAAAAGGATGATGTATACTTATATTTATTGACACAGAACTATCTCTATGATATATTACTAAAGGGAAAGGATGTTACAAAAATGCTTAATGTCCTGAGATCATTTTATGTAAATACAAATAAATATAAATGTAAAATGTACCCATATACTCATGCATGTCTAGAAGGAGGTTTACCAAAATGCTAATAGTTATTACCAATCGGTGGTGGAATTTTAGAAGATTTTAAATTTCTTCACTATTCTTGAATACTGTTTGACTAATGATAAAGCTATTTGCAAAAGAATATTTAGAGATATTATGCAAAATATCAAAATTAATTTGAAAACCTGGAAAAGAAAGTTGTGCAGCTATTAGTTTGGTCAAATATTTCAAAGCTGAATAAAACAATGACCAATGGGATTGGTAAGCAGTAAACTGACATGTGTTCATTGTGTCACATATTAATTGACTTTGGGCAAGTACTTAATCTATTTATGTTTTGATTTTCCCCTCTACAAAATAGTTTTTTATTAGACCTACAAGCTCCTCTACAACACTGACATTTTGTCATTTGTCAATTCATTAATTTAACAAATATTCACTTATTATATGAGCAACTAGGCAGCAGGAATATATGGTGAAGGGTAAAGATGAGGCCTTTGACCTCATGATGCTTACATTCTAGACGACATCAAATAAGAAAAGAAAGAAACGATGCTTTCAGATGGTGGGCACTGAGGTCCACAATATGAGGAGAGCTGGTCATAGGGAATGGTGGGGATCCCTCAGATACAGGGAACTCAAACACTAAAACTTGGTGAGAGACCAGACATTTTTGAGGAGCAATAAGACCAGGGTAGGCTGGGTCATACACCTCTTAAGCTATTATCCTAAACTCATAGAATAAGAAAGCATAAAGCTAAATGTTAATTACTGGTCAAAGAACCAAAATGTATAGGATGAATTTACTTTATATGCATTTCCAAGAAATTTTAGATATTCGCTGCTTCTAAATTCTAAACAAAAGCTATTAACAGTTTTAGCAATGTAGAATACATCTAATTTTGATATTATATATGTATTTGACTATAATATAATAAACAGTAAATCCAACTCAAATCAAATACATTTGCCCAAAATCATATGGATGATATTGATGATGATGATGATGATGATGATGATGATATCAGATCCTATTATGATTAGGCATTCATTCTTACAGAAACTCTACAACGTAGGGATTATTATCCCATTTGAGACTTAAGGAAATTGAAGCTGAGAGAGATTAAATCAATTGTCTAAGATCTCACTGCTTTTAAGTGGAAGAGCTGGGGGATGTTTGGATTCTAGATTCCTGGCCTTTCCACTAAATATAAAGATTCAAGTCATCCTCTTTCTCATAGAGACCATAACCAGTTAGAAGCAGCCATACATTTTAAAGAAGAGAGATAGTCTTAAGCCAGAAGGTAAGCAGCTATATGAGGATTGGGCCTTGTTACCTTACCTTTTTCTGGGAACCTCCAGTGGACATAACTCTAATGCAGACAAACAGTGCTTTACAATGCGATCAACTATTATTGCTGTTATTATTACTAATTGGTGCTTAGACAAACAAGTTGAGGATGCTTAAGCTGTATCTAATTTGCCCTCACAAAAATGAGTCTCCAAATTAAATTATTAGCTTTGACTCTGAGAAGAAACCAATCATGAGTTCCTATGAGACCATAATGAAGCCTAGCATTAGCAGCTGTTCAAGGTAAGAGGTGGTGGTGGTGGTGGTAGTGTCAGTGGTAAGACTTCGGGCAAAGCATTTTGTTTCTCTAAGCTTGAAGGCAGATCATCAAGCTGGATCTAGAGGGTGACAAGTGATGCTAATAGTGGATGCCAGCCAGGCATGGTGGCTCATGCATGTAATCCCAGCACTTTGGGAGACCGAGGCAGGTGGATCATGAGGTCAAGAGATGGAGACCATCCTGGCCAACATGGTGAAGTTCTGTCTCTACTAAAAATACAAAAATTAGCTAGGCATGGTGGCACACACCTGTAGTCCCAGCTACTCGGGAGGCTGAGGTAGGAGAATCGCTTGAACCTGGGAAGTGGAGGTTGCAGTGAGCCGAGATCGCGCCGCTGCACTCCAGCCTGGGCGACAGAGTGAGACTCCATCTCAAAACAAAAACAAAAACAAAAAAACAGTGGATGCCTCATGCTTACATTTGTCTAGACTTCTTGACTGTCATCTCCAAAGCGTAGATCTGCTCGTTATTTACTTTTAACACAAAAGAATGGAATGGGCAACTCTTCATTATTTGGGAACTTGCCCTCTGCCTTCTGTTATGCCTGTGGCTCTCAATTTGCATTGCTCCTAACCTTTAAGGCCTGCTGCCTTTTCAGGACATCCGGGTTCTGCTGTTATCTAGGTGGCAGCAAATCAGAGTGGCCAAAAGTTGGCCCAGGAGCAGGATACAACTGAGTCCTTCCTAAACTGTAGAACCTAGGCTGATTTTCTTTATCTTGCTAAGGTTCCATAGGGATTAAAATAAAGAACAAATATACAATGTCTATGATGTATTAGAAACCCAATACATGTTAGCTATTATTGTTATCAGCAACCTATGCCTTTCTCATATACTGTGTTATATTGTGTATCCATCATGACTCTGATGCATCAGGCATGGAGAGCCATCCCTTCCTTGAGATCCTCTCCTTTATCCTCATCAGTTCTCCATATTATCTTCCCTCTTCTTTTTTCTTGTCATTCTTTTCTGTACCCTTCATAAATATGCCTGTTCTATTTAAGAAGTCTTACTAGGATCTTTTTACCAAATGGCTCTAGAAGAAGCCAAGGTCCATAGGATGAAATCCAGTCTCTTTATACAAACTCAGAACAAAGAAATGACAGAAGGTTGGCAGGTTTACACAGTCTTCTGCCTAACGGTGTTTACTGTGAAAGGCCCTTGGATGCAATCAGGAGGAGGCCTTTGCCCTCTTTACAAATTAATGAACAAGTAAATGAACCAGGAATGGGAGCTTCCAGTTCAAGTTTGTGCAGATAAATTTCTGTACACCTCACACTTCTGCTGGCTTGATATTTACCCAGAAACCAGAGTGAAATAGACCATAAAGGGAATCTACAAAAATCACAAAGTCCTGCTACAGACTTGAGACTTAGAATAATAATTCACAACCTTTTTTCCTCAGGCTTTACCAGACTGCAGTTGAAATGAGAAATCTTGACAACCATAGCTAAAATGTCATAAAGCTTCTAATGCAGAATTTCCAGTCTTCTGTGAGGTCTCACCTAAGCATTCCTGGGTGACAGAGGGAGTATCTCACACATAGCCAGGAAAATGTACACTTCTGCTCAGGGATATCAGTGCTTTATGAGGGGCCCTCTGAGGATCACTTTGCTGGTCTACCATCTACCAACTGAAATCACTGACAAATCCCATTGTTTTACAGAAGAATTCACAGTCTTTCTCCATTCAGTGTGTGGAGGACATGTGTAGTAACTAATGCCTAGACCATTTCTAGAGCTTGGGGGCTATAAGGGTAGCCACTTTTGACCACCTTGTTAACAAGCATTATACCAGGAGCTGGAGAAACAAGATGAACATGGCATAGCCCCTGCCCTAGCGGAGATCATAGCCCAACAGAAGAGCAGGCAACCTTGTCATTGATTACTTAGGAAAGGAAGTCATGGGAACATGGCATTGATTTGGGAATCTAAATCAGATAAATGGGTCAAGAAAGGAGAGATGTCAAGAGTAGTAAATACTTAGATATGTGACTTGAAGAATAAGATAAGTTAGCTAGATAACAAAAGATGAGATGGAAAATAATTTGAAACAAACACATAAACAAAGGCTTAATTTAGTTTGGGACACCATGGCTAATTCCTATGGTAGGTATTATTTATCAGACTAAGGATTTCTGTTGCAGGGATCAGGGTGGGGTGGAAAGGAGGGAGGTACTAGCTTCTCTAAATTTCCTTCAGGGAACAACATTTAAACGTATACTATTGGCTAATACTGTTGCTAACTTGATCTAAGTACTTACTAAAAGGAAGGGTGACATCTTCAGTTCTTAAAAAAAGAAAATCCGAAGATGAAAAATGTATTGTTATAAGCCATGATATGCTTGCTCACCAAGACTGGAATTACCAGTAGACCCTGGGAGTTTTGTTTCCTAAGAAAACCCTCGTCTGGCCCCATGCTAGCTCAGGCTTCATTTGTACACACTCATCAAAGTCTTGTACTTTCCCTTATCATAGTTTTTTGTTTGTTTGTTTGTTTGTTTGTTTGTTTGTTTTACTGCGTGTGTATTTAATTAATCACTGTCTCTCCCGCTAGACTTAAATTCCAGGAAAACAGACTTAATCTATGTTTTCTCTCTGCTGTATCATTAGTTTTCTGGCACAATTCTGATACAGAATAGATGCTTGATAAAAATGTGTTGATATGGCTGGTCCTGTCATTGTGTTTGTGACTTTGGCTACTAGAATTTTGTCTCTATCGAACAATCAGGAATTGCGTTGTGAGAAGGCAAAAACTGAAGCCATTTTAGCTAGCCAATCTGGCCCAGTACTGAGGGTCACCAGAAAATTTAGAGCATTTTGAAAGCTCAATGCTGAGTAAGAGATTGACACTTAGAACAGTAGCTTTCAATTGGCATCTGGGATGGAAAGAGTAAGAGTCAGTTCATTCTAAAAGACATGAACTAGGGAATGCATGCAGGACCAGACACATACTTTGTAGGGTCAAGTACAAAATGAAAACGTGGTCTCATTAAATATTTTTACCGAATTTCAAGATGGCAGCATCCGTGCGGGGCCCTGTGTGACTGCACAGGTTGCACATCCATGAAGCTGCTCTTGCAAACGTCTACAGCTAATTTTAAAAATCTGAACAGAAGTTTGCAATTTTCTTTTAAAAAGTTGACGGTATTTTGTATGAATGGGGAAAAGAGGCTTTTAAATATCTAGGTGTATTCCCTTTCCCTGCACACTGAGGTTGTCTTCAAAAGAAACTGGACCGTCTGTATCTTTTTTCAATGGAGCTATCCCTATGTTTCCAAAAGATGAAGTAAGGCAGGCTGGTTTGCCCCTCTGTGAACAGTCCTCAACTCTTCTCTAAACTGCAACATCCAATTGCTCTTCAGCCAAGACCTGGCCTAGACTTGAGGCTCCACAGTCGGAAATGCATGGATTTTGAAGCCAAAATGTGTTCAAATTCCAGTTTCACCAATAATAGTTTAGTGGCTTAAAGCAAATTACTCAGCCTTCCTACAACCTCAACTTCCTCATTCCTACAGCTTCAATTTCCTCATAAAATGGAAGTGATCATCCCTAGACGCATAGAGTAGCTGGGAGGATTAAATAAGGTAAAAAGAAAGGGTTTAGCACAATAAGTGCATAACAAACGAGGAACAGGTGTCCATAGACACACCGCATTATCTCTCTGCTTTAGATCAAAGCTGAATGGAGGAAGCGCAGTGCCCGTTGAGTCAGGGGACCCCCACTCCGATCCCTGCTCTCTGTCACTGAACCCTATAAATAGCTTAGCTAAGTCACTGTCTCTCTCAGTCACTATTCGTTGGGGTGAGGAATGAGGGAGTTGTTGCAAGCGGTCCTTTCTGGCTATATCATTCACAGATTTTCTATTCTTTGGGGTTTGAGTCTGAATTTTCAGCATCCTCTCTACAGAATCACCCCCACTCTGTGCCGGCGCGCGCCCAGCCTTCCCCCAGCCTTCCCCAGCCCTCTCCAGGGCGCTGCCCCCTGCCTGCCCTCACTACTCCAGGCGTTGGCCGCGCAGCCCCGCCCCGGAGCTGCCTCCCCGCCTCCTTCCTCCTCCTGTGGGCGAGCTGAAGCCCGCTCGCCCGCTGCCGAGTGGCAGTCACGACTGTGAGGTCGCCGGCGAGGTGGCCGCGGGCGCGGCGGGGCGGGGTGGGGCAGGGCGTACTCTCCTCCACGCCGGCGGAAGTGCAGGGGAGGTGGGCAGGGCCGGGCGGGAGAGGGGGCGAGGCTGGAGGAGGGCACGTCGGCGCCTCGGCCAGGATGGGAGTCCCCGGGACCCGGAGCTGAGCAGCCTGGCGCGCGGCGGGCAGGGCGCGCAGGAGGACAGCAGCCTCGCTGTTCCTCCGGGAGCCCAACACCGTTCCCGCGCGGCCAAGATGATCCCTCCGAGCTGCCCCGGCGAGGACGACGTGGACGGGCTGTCCAAGGAAGCGGCGGACGCCGAGCAACCGCCCTCTCCTGCATCCACCAGCAGCCAGGAATCCAAGGTACCGAGCACACTTGCCCCAAGAGAACACAAACTCACACTCCTCTCCTCTCGGTCCAGCTTTGTCTCTCCTCCGATCTAGCACGGGCGTGGGGGTCTGAAACTTGCTAGTTCGCCCAGGGCTGGAGGACTTGAACGTCCGGCAGGACCCGCTGAGATTTGAACGTCTGGTAGGACCCGCTGCTCACGATGCTGGACCACATCCCTGTGGACCTAGCCTTCTCGCCCACACATCCACACGCGCAATTCATGGTGACTCCGGGTTCAGAGATCGATTTCTTGCGGGGTGGTGGCTTGGTTGCTTTGTGCTTTGAACCTGCTTGTGTCCAAAGCACGTGTAGGTGGGTATTAGGTGGCTTTTGAAGGCTGAGGGATGGAGACAGCCGAGGGATACTCTTCCAGAAAAGCTTGAGTACTGGGCCAGAAAAGCATGTATGTATCCCAAGGGTCTCAGAGACCTTTTGCATAACAGGGATCACCCCTACCTTCAGATACCACTCACTAAAAAAGAAAAGAAAAGAAAAGAAAAGGGTTTGCCTGCGTTTGTCTGAAAGTTGATGTTCCTCTTGTGAAAGTTAATACTCTAAGAACTTACACTTGCTTTTATGAAAGTTACACTAACACGTATACACAAAACCAAACCCGCAGCACTTCTCCTGTCGCTGTTACACTTCCTCTGAAACTCTCGTGGGTGCCAGGCACATGTTTGAAAATCTTGGAGGAGGATAGAGTAAAATGTGGCTGCTGGCAGTGCAATGCCAAATGGCAACTCAGCTGGCGGTGGAAATCCTAAGATGGAGTTTGTAGTTACGTGGATTCTTTTAAGTGTAGAGTTCCTGGCTCTTTATTCTGATTTCATTGTGCGATCCCCAGGCATTTGGGGAATGTGAGGCAGTCCGTGTATACCAGCAAAGGAAAGGGGTTGCCAGTTTGTAGGATAGGGACAGGCCAGATGGGGCAAGGAAAAGTGCGATCCTATCTCCCTTCACATGCATCCCTGGAAGCCATTGATGCAATCAGGAGGATGAAAATCACAGCCTGAGTGGCTCTCTGGATTTGGTGTGATCCTGGGCACTGTACATTTCCCAGCCCCCTGAAGTTAACCAGCAATGATAGTAATCTAAGCCCGAAAGCTTTGCCTCTTATTTATTTTTATTTTTTTCTGTTAATTACTGGCTGCCAGACCTGGGGTATACGTGTCAACTTTTCTAAAACTCGGTTGGAAACTAGGGGAAAAGCCCCCACCTTACCGAGTCATTGTGAGGAGTACATGAGATGCTCTAATGTCCAGCTGGTATACTGTAAGGACTCAATCATGTTTATCTTTTTCCTTCCGGAAATAAAGAGATGGACTCCATCTCATCTCAAATGATCCATTCCAAAGCAATCTGATAACCCATACACATGCACTACCTCTCCTTAGTCAAAAAGTTTCTGGGTATCATTGCCTTCCATTGAACATCAGTCCCCAAAGTGATATAGGTTAGTGGCCATTTTAGAGGAAAGCTAGAATTCTGTAAATGAATGTAGCTAAACTCAAGAGTAAAACTAGTATTGAACTTTTTGAATTGACCTGTTGCTCTGCAGTAGGTGTGTTCTGGAAAGTGCTTAGCATTTGGGCAAACAGTGGTATGGTTCAAATGCATTATATGGATTTGCTATTTATAGATGTCCTAATGGGAATTATTTGGCAGAGCAAAAACCATGTATGTAATGCCCATAATTATCCACCAATTTATCTGGCTTATGGTTTTGTACAAATTAGTTTTTCTCAAAGTGGTCTATATACCAGATGTGTGTTTCTACATTCCTAAATTTGATGTCATGGCCTCAGAAAACTTAATTAGTGGAGATGAACTATGGGGGCCCATGAACCCTAGGAAATAGAATGCAATATCTTATGCCTAAATGTGAATTTTTCTTGGCATAGCATTCGTAATATTCTCAAAGGGATGCATGCCCCTTTAAAAAAAAGGCTAAACTGCTAGTATGGTTGTGGTAAGGTAAGGCAGTAAGATGGCATGCAACTGGAGAAGAGGAAGGCTCAATTCATTCTATTCTAGGAAGACTTAGCTTAAAGCTTACTGGCATTTACGAGGATCTTTGACCCTGAGCATGAGAGCTTGGTGAGGAAAATGTGAAGACGGTAATAAGAATTCCATCTTACTCTTCCATGAAGTCGTCTTGTTTGTAAAATATCTTGTGGGACAAACATGGTTCAGGCCCCTTTGGGCATTAAACTCTCTCAAGGAAGACTTTGAAAATTACTTTTTTAAAAGATTTAGGTTTTTTTGCCTTATTATAAGAGTAACAAATACTCTTTGTAGATATTTGAACAGTCCAGACATACATGATGAAAAGAAAAATAAATCAGCTCTTGATGTACCATACAGAAGCATCTACTAATAATATTTTCATCTATATCTTATGTCTTTTTAAATCTGTTTATATATTTACATAGTTGAGAGAACAAATAGTGAGCATCTACTGAATGATTACTGTAAGTCAGGTACAACCTTAATCTTCACGATAGAAGATTCTGTTAATATTTCTATTTTATGGATAGGGAAGTAGAAGCCAAGAAAGGTTAGATCATTTTCATTGTGAAAATTGATTTTATTATGGAAAATTTTAATATACACAAAAGTAGAGAAAACAGTATAAAGAACTGGCATGGACCTAATCATGTGGCTTCACAATCAATTCATGGACAATATTGTTTTATGTATTACCACCACCACCACCACCACCACCACACATACTGGATCATTTTAAAGCAAATTCCAGACATGAAATAATTCACCTGTAAATATGCTATTAGGTTGCATCTCTCAAAGATAAGGGTTATTTTCATAAACATGACTATAATCCCAATTAGCACATATTTCAGGTATTTTAAACTAAGGGCCACTATGTTCTTTGGAAGCTCACAAATAGTCTTTGGAAAATCTGTGAATAACCTGAACCAGCATTCAAAGTTGTTCGTGTACATGCTTATGTGCATCATCTAAGGAAAGAATTCATAGCTTCACGAAGGGTCTATAGCTTCAAAGGTAATTTTAATGTCCTTTCTCTTTTTCTTGAGGAAACTGAGGCCCAAAGAGGGGCAATGACTTGCTTGAGATCACACAGATAGTTACTGGCAATACCCTTATCTATGAACCCCATCTTGGGGTTCTGATTTCCTTGTGCGATCCCCAGTCCATCCCCATTGGTATCCCAGTACAGTTTCCTTGGAGCAAATTCCTGTAAGCACAAGTCATAATATAGTTTAATGTAATTGTGGGTTTTCTTCTTTATGAAACTAGTTGAGTTGAGTAAGTTTGAAAGCCACTGATATATCATACCCCTATATCTTCCCACTAACTATTTCAGAAAGATCACAGCCTAATTATTTTCTAAGGGCTTGACACAGCCTAATTTGTTTTCTAAGGGCTTGACAAAGATCATTGAATATAAACAAAAATTTCAAGTCCCATTATCACTTATTTCAATGAACATCTTTTCTCTTACTGACTTATTGACAACAGAAAGCTTGCTAGTGTCTAATGTGAAGGTTTGGTATAAATCTCTTTGTCATCACTTACATGACACAAGGTAACATTTTGATGATATTGAGGAATTATAGGCTTTGAGCTTGACACCTCTGTGAACCTGCCTATCACCTCAAAGCCTCAGCTTCCTTATGGGGATGCTGATGGGGCTACTAATACCTAATTGGTGTGGTTTTTGTAAGGCCTAAGAATACGTAATATACCTAATACGTAATATGTTTGTTGTAAGCATACACAAACATAAACCATTATTTATTTTCTCTATTTATTTCAAATCAGATGACTGCTACCACCAGCCACCCCAAATGTCATCATTGGAATAATTTCAATAACCACAGCTGACATTACTGTAATGTAACTGAATTTACCTCTTTGGGCTTTTAGTTATGCTAATTGACTACAGTGAGATTTCACTTCAGCTATTTTACATCCCCAAGAAGATAAGCCATAGACTCACCGGCATGTGACTTAGATTTTGAAATGGTGATATAAGCCACCAGTGTCCTAGTGGAGCCATGGACCAAAGTGACCCTCATTCCTGGAGGGTTCTTTCTGAACCTGTACCACAATCCAACCTATGAAAAAGAAATCTCTAACCATGAAGACATGGCCTGAATCTCCCAGAAAGGTTTCTGTGTCCATCTATCAGCAATTATTTATTGAGTGCCTGCTTTGTGCCCAGCATATCTCATACATATTTATGAAGCTATTATTAATAAGGAATTTAACTTCTACTCAGGGAAGAAGATGAAAGAAAACAAAACTTTGGCTTTGCATTGAATCACCAAGGGAACCCAGTCCATAGGCTAGAACCACTAAGTTGAAATTTCTGAGAGAGATCTCAAGCATCAGTATTTTCTATGCAGATCCCACTGAAAACAGAATTAGAATAGTGTATGCATAAATGCAAATTTTGCTTTTTCTTCTACCTAGTGTTATACGTAAACAGTCTTCCCATACTCTTAAATAATTACCATATAACATTCCATTGTATGAATGGAACACAATTTATTTACCTACTGTACTGATGATGGACATTTGGATTGTTTCTTGTTTTGGGCTGCTATAAGCCATACTGCTACGAACATTCCTTATATGTTCTTTGTGGCACATATGAAGCTCTTCTACTGGGTGTATACCTAGAAGTGGCATTTCTGGGTTATAGGGTATACACATGTTCAGCTTCAACATATTTTTCAAAATGGCTGTACCAATTCATATTCCTGCCAGCAATGTATAAGACTTCAATCCACTCTTTGTGCTACCATTGTTTCATATTGTCTTTCTCATTTTGGCCATCTAATATACAATTAATGATATTGCAATGTGGTTTTCACTTGTATTTCCCCAATGACTAATAAGCTTAGCAGTTTTTATATGTTTATTGGCATTTGATATCTTCTTGTGCAGTTGTTCAAGTCTTTTGCCCATTTTTCTATTAGGTTATTTGTTTCTTACTAATTTGTAGGGGTTCTTCTTATATTCTGGATATGAGAACGTTAAGAGAAAAATGTATTGCAGATATTCTCTTCTACACTGAAAAAAAAGGCTTACCATTTTCTTCTTCACAGAAATTCCTAATTTAATGTAGTCTAATTTTTACATTTTCTCTCCTATGGTTGTGCTTTTTGTGTACTGCTTATAAAATCTTGGCCTATTCCAAAGTCATATAGATATTCTCCTATTACTATTTTCTAGAATTGTTATTATTATTCACCTTTCACAGATGGATTTACAATTCATTTGGAATTGCTTTTTTGGTATGGTGTGAGGTAGGGGTCAATATTCATTTTGACTGTACCACTTTTGCTATCCATAAATAATTTGACTGTATATGTGGAAGTTTCTATTCTGCCCATTGGCCTCTTTGTCTATCTTTCTACCAGTACAGCACTGTCTTAAATGTAATGATTTTATTTAAAAGATCTTGATATCTGGTAGCATAAGCCCTGGAACTTTGCTCTTCTTTTGCAAAACAGATTTGGGTTATTTTTGACTCCTTGCATTTCCACATGTGCTTTGGAATCACCTGATCAATTTGCACAAAAACGCCTGCTGGAATTCTGAATGGAACTGCATTGAATCTATAAATCCATGTGGAGAGAATGGGCATGTTCTTACTCCAAAGTACTTGCTTTTGTCAAGTCCCCTAGGACATCACTGGTAGGAACCAAATTTTGTTACTTTTTCAGTTTGGGGTTTACCAAACCAACTTTTGTTGTCTAAATTCAAGCGTCACATCTATGCGAGGGCAGATCCATGACTAGGAATTCCAAGATGAATATTTTGTTTACTTATTCACTTTTGTCCACCTGAAGTCTAAACTAACATTTCTTTATCATCAACCTGAGTTGGTAAGAATTTTATTTCTAGTTCATTTTTTCCTTCTTTTTTAGATCCCACTCCATGCAGACATCAAAACCAACCTAGGTTTTTCTTGACTGTGGTAAAATATGCATAACATACAGCTTACCATTTTAATCATATTTAAGTGTACAGTTCTACAGCATTAAGTACATTCACATTGTTGTGCAGCCATAACCACCATTCATCTCCAGAGCATCTTTATCATCTCCAACTGTAACTCTGTACCCATTCAACACTAATTACTAATTCCCCATCCCCCTTTTTCACCAATCTCTGGCAACCACCATTTTGCTTTTCATCTATATGAATTTGACTATTCTGGGTTTACCATATAAGAGAAATCATATATTTGTCCTTTTGTGATTATTTCACTTAACATAATGTCTTCACAGCTCATCTACATTGTGGCATGTATCAGAATTCCCTTCTTTTTTTAAGGCGGAATAATATCCCATTGTATGTATATACTACATACAATGTAGTATATCCACTGATACATCAGTGAATACTTGGGCTGCTTCTACCTTTTGGCTACTCTGAATAATGCTGCTGTGAAGTGGGTGTGCAAATACTTGTTGGAGTCCCCTCTTTCATTTCTTATGGGTATATAACCAGAAGTGCAATTGCTGCATCATCTGGTGATTCTATGTTTAATTTTTTGAGAAATTGCCATCCTATTTTCCACAGTGGTCACACAGTTTTGGATTCTGACAAGTAATGCACAAGGATTCCAGTTTCTCCACATCCTCACCAACACTTGTTATTCTCTGGGTTTTGTTGATCCTGATGGGTACAAGATGGTATCTCATGTTTAGTGATGTAGAGCATGTTTTTATGTGCTTATAGGTCATTTGCATATCTTCTTTGGAAAAATATCGAGTCAAGGCCTTCGTCCATTTTAAAATTAGATTGTTTTGTTTTTGTTGTTGGATTGTAGTAAGTATTAAAGGCTTTTAGCCAGCAAATTTGAATGATGCAGAATTATTGAATTTTATTATTGTTTTACTTACATTTATTCATTGAAAGGGTTATTTTCATGCTTTTTTATTACTTGTCTTTTGGTATGTAAATTATCTGTTCATGTCCTTGTCCATTTTAATACTGTTTATTTATTTCTTATTGGTTTTTTAAAAATTTTTTATAAATATTAAAATCAACCTTTCATATACATTGCTAACATTTTCCCAGATTGAAATTTGTTTTTCAATTTTATTACATTTTCAATGTAGAAGTTTCCTTTTTTATGGTTTTAAATGTCTCAAATTTACTTAGCTATGTTTTATTCTTTTCAATTATATTTAGAAAGTACTTCCAACCCTGAGAACAGAAAAATAAAATAACCTGTATCTTTCTCTAAATCCTCAATATGTACTTTTGCTTT
>NW_016805666.1:88389-104320 GCF_001698545.2 Rhinopithecus bieti
CTAAATCCTCAATATGTACTTTTTGCTTTTATCATTTTCATCCGTCTGGAATTTATATCATTATGTAGTATGAATAAATCTATTTTTTCCAAATGATGAATCGATATTTCTAAAACCATTTATTGAATAAAGTATTCTTTTTTCACTGATTTGAAATTTTATGTTTATTATGTAATAAGTGGTAATATGTAGGAGATTCTCTTTTAGAGTTATCTGTCATATTCTAGTGTTTTGTAACTTTATTTTTGCACTTATTACTATACTGTACTCTTGCATGACTATTATGTGTTTTAATTATTGTAGCTTAGTAATAGAATTTGATAATTAATAATACAAGTACTCTCTTGGAAGTTTTATATTTATCTGCACTCAACTTTTCATTTTCTACCAAATTATGAAAACAATATCTTGAAAGTAATTTCAAATTACTCCTGATATTATTTCATGAAACTCCTGATATTATTTCAGTGAAATCTTTACAATAATGAGATTTCTTATCCAAAATCATAGTATATCTCTAGTTATTGAAACATCTATCTTTTATGCCTCTCATAAATGCTTGGAACTGCCTTCAAATATTTCTTGCCCAAATTCTTTGTTAGCTATTTTCCAAGTATCTCAGTCCATTCAGGCTGCTAAAACAAAATGTCATAAACTGGGTTTACAAACAACAAAAATGTATTTGTCACAGTTCCAGGAGCTGGAAAATCCAAGACCAAGGCATCGGCAGAGGGCCTGTTTACTGGTTTATAGATGGAATCCTGTAGCTGTGCTGTCCCATAGTGGAAGGTACAAGGTAGTTCTCTGAGACCTCTCTATAAGGGCACTAATCCGACTCATGTAGGCTCTGCCCTCATGTCCTAATCACCTCCCAAAGGCCTCACCTTTAATACCGTCACACTGGTGGATTAAGTTTCAGCAAATGAATTTCGGGGGCACACAAACATTAAAAACGTAGCACACAGTATTTTATACTCTGACTTACTATTATGAATTACCATTTTTATATTTTTTGACTGGTGATAGCTGCACATAAGAAATTCATTCTTATATTAGTTTTATATTCTAAAATCATTTATATTCCATTTCTTATCCATTAATAAAGAAATACAATGTTGCTTACTGGTTCAGAGCATGGGCACAGACACAGTCATGTTCAAATCCCATTGTGCCACTTTGAGATGCCACTTAACAAGCTTTCCTGTCCCTCACTTTCCAGAGATTCACTGTACTTTCCATAAAGTGAGCATAATAATGTCCTCTGCAGCATTGCCATTCAAGTTAATTAGTGTATGTAAAGTGCTTAACACAGAGCCTGGCATATAGCAAGTAAATGATAGCTATTATTTTCATATTATCATAATATGTGAAATAACAATTTTGCCTCTAACTATAATTCTCTTTCATTTGGAGGGGAAAGGGAGTGCAGTGTGTAGGGACAGGAGTTTATTGCTGGAGAACTTCCAAAAGTATGGTAAATATTAGAGAGATACCAGGCTGGCACATGATTTAACTTTAAATGCCACTAATGTTTTACTATACATGTAATATTGTACAGTATTGGGCTGACAGGTGGCCTTAGTTCTCCTATAAACACTCGCCACTCTAGAAGCCACCAAAAGTACTTATATAGCCTGAGAAAAATCATGTGGTGCCCTGCAAATTCAACTTAAAGACAAATCCATTTCCAACTAAGTCATTCCTTAAGATCCCCTTCTACACAAATTCCAGACATCCCACTCATGTTCACAATTAAACTAAGGCAGTCTTTCTCATTTTAAAGATAGGTAATGTTCCTAGCTTACGAAGAATTTCCATGAGGAGTAGATGTGGAATTGTTTCAGATGACTTTTTGGCAAGTATGGAGGTAATCATGTGATTTTCTTTTCTTTTCCTTTTTTTTTTTTTTTTTTTTTGTCCTTTGGCCTCTTTATCTGATGGATTATATTAATAGATATCCTAATATTAAACTCTTATTACAATCCTGGAACAAGTCCTACTTGGCCATGGGGATTTTATTTTAATAAACTTTTGAGTTTTGATTGCCAATGCTTTATTATTTTTACATCCACATACATAAGAGAGATTGTTCGATAACTGTCACTTTTGTGTTCTTGGTCAGATTTTATGTTTAATGATATGCCAAGTTTCAGAAGATGAATTGGGAACATGTCCCTTAATGTTTTGTTTTGTTTTGTATTTTATGTGTGTAACATTTTATGGAACCCAGAAATAATATTCTCTTTGAATGTTTTTTAAAAATGCCAATAATATCTAAACCTACCACCTGTCTTAAAACAAAATTTGGAAATATTTTTTTCCATTATTAAATTCCATTCCTTTTTTCCTAAATTCGCTTGAGTCAGATTTGTTAACTTGTATTTTACCAGAAAATTATCCATTTTACTTAAATCTTCATAACATCTCCAGATGGGTTATAGGAGGACAGCACTGGTACCTTCCTTCAGTCTTGTCCCATCTTCCCTCTCTCTGGCAGGATTCCCATGGATTCCATCTTGTTCATACCATCTTTTATACTTCTCTATTTCTGTCTAACACTGATTCCTTAGATCTGGATTTGAAATCAGAAGTGTTAAGCACAAGTGTTCACATCTCCACTTTACCAAAAGAAAGGATCCCTTGCTCCCTCTTTCAATCTCTCACTCATTCTTGGTTTCCCTCTTACTGCTATAGAAGTTGCTCTTTGATCCCATTGGCAATCTGTCCTCCGCCTATCTTTCAAATGTCGTTCTTCCCCAGCATTCTGTTTTTCACCCCCAGCCCTTCTCATCCTTCATAATCTCTCTGGGCTAAATCTTACTTCTTATTATTTCATCCACCAGCTGAAGACTCCTAAATCTGCATCCAACCCAGACATCACTCTAGTGAGTGCCAGACCAATACATCCTGCTGCCCTTTGGACAGTCTCTGTTGATGCCCACATCTTAAATTCAACCTACCCTCAATGGAATTTATCATTCTTGACTCAGCTCTCACACCTTTTCTTCTTATGTGCTCTTTTTGTTGTTAATTTGTTTTTTCTTATGTGCTCTTCTTCTGATGAGCTCCTCCATAGAGAAGCATCATCCACGGAGTCCACCAAGCCAGAAAACCAGAAGCCCTTGATGAGCCTGATGGGGGTGGCCTGAGCAGGGAGGAGGCTGTTTGGCAGCAGGTAGAGAGAAGACAAGATGTCTTGCAGCTCCCAGAGCATGCTTCATTTGTCTGAAAATGAAACATGCACCTGTTGCCTGTTTCTAATGGCCCTCATAACTGAAGTTTCAGTCAGCATGTTTTCCTCAGGTCTGAAAGCAACTGTGACCATAGAATGAAGGATTGAGGTCAGACTTCAAGAAAGGAATAAAGAAGGAAGACCCAGAACACCCTGGGGCTCCCAGGAATGCCACTGCTCCCTTGCCCTCCAAACTGATACCAGGGGAGTGAAAAGCAGCACCAGAGTTCTTTATGCCTTGATAAGATCCCACATTCCCTCCCCTCCCCTCCAACACTCTGTTTTATCAGAACAAGGTGACTTGGAGACCTTGGAAAATATTCCCATCACACCACTTTCCCAGTGATGTCAATCACTAGAAGCACAAGGCTGCAAGGCCCCTTCCTCTCACAGTTTCCTCTCTGAACAGATTTGCACGTCTGCTAATCCAGCCCATCGTCCAACCTCCCTAGAGGTCAATACCCTCCACTCTACTCTAGAATTCACTTTTAGCAAAATCCTCTTTATCCTCAACTTCCTCTCGGATGTGTCCTTTACTTCTTATGCTAATATCTAGTCCTTTCCTTTCTCTTTTTGAGACAGAGTCTTATTGTGCCACCTAGGCTGGAGTGCAGTGGTACAGTTATGGCTCACTGCAGCCTCAGCCTCCCAGGCTCAAGCAATCCTCCCACTTCAGCCTCCCAAGTAGTTGGGACTACAGGCACATACAATCATGCCCAGCTAATTTTTATTTATTTATTTATTTACTTATTTATTTATTTACTTATTTATTTGGTAGAGATGAGGTCTCCCTATGTTGCCCAGCCTAGTCTTGAACTCCTAGGCTCAAGCAATTCTCTCACCTCAGCCTCCCAAAGTGCTGGAATTACAGTCATGAGCCCCATGCCTGGCCCCTGCAGAGCTTTCAGGTGATGGTTGTTTTTTCCTTCATCACGCCTAGTGACCAGGGAGGCAGCCTTACTGCTGCCTCCCGTTTATTGTCTCTCTTCCTTTAAAACTCGCAGCTTTAAAATCTATGCTGTCAGATTCTCCCATTTCCTGCTGTCATCAGCAGTCACCTCCCAACCCCAGGGAGGTCTCGTCTGCTAGAGCCAGGCCTACTCTAATTCACTCCAGCACTACTCCTGTTGTACATAATCCTTTATGATTTTCACACACTGAAGATGACTCTTCCAAATACCCTGACCTCCTGAGTCCTTAAGCTTTTCTCCTCCTACGATCTTGTCTTCTACCCTCTTCCATATTGGCCACCCACTTCCATAAGCATTCCCAAGACTTCATTCAAACAAGCATTACACCCTCTCTAGAATCTCCCTTTCAAGCTTCCCACTGTATGGCTACCATCTAATTCTCTTTAGCCTTTCTGTTCCAATAGTATTTCAGCCACACCAGGGCATCAAATCCATTAAATCAGTGAATTTACCCTCCTTGCAGTATTCCTCACCCATTTTAGGTTCTTAGATTCTACTTTTCCTTCATTGTAATTACTTCTTCGCAAACACCCTCAACTCCCTTGCTCCTGTGTCCCCAGCATCACTTAGAAAATTCAATCTACCTAAAGCTCATTTTCCACCTACTCTGAACCTGTACTTCTGGAGAAAGTAGAGAAGACAGATGATAAACAAGGTAAAAAAAAAAAAATGCATAACATTATTTTAGGCAGTGATAAAGCTAAATAGAAGAGTACTTGTGGAATAGGGTAGCATAGGGAGCTATTTTACATAGACTGACTGCTATGGGCTGAATATATGTGCCCTCCAAATTTATATTGAAACCCTAATCTCCAATGTGATAGTATTTGGACATCGGCCTCTGGGAGATAATTAGGTTATGATGGTGAAAGCTTCATGATGTAATTAGTGGCCTTATAAAAACAGACAAGAGAGAGCTTCCTTCTTCTCTCTGCTCTCCCTCATGTGAGCATGTAGCAAGAAAGCAGCCATCCGTGAACCAGGAGGAAGGCCCTCAGCAGGAAATTGACCATACTGGCACCCTGATCTCAGACTTCCAGCTTCCAGAGCTGGGAGAAATAAATGTTTATTGCTTAAGCCACCCAGTCTGTGGTATTCTTATTACAATAGCTCAAACTCTCTAAGACAGTGACCAGGAAAGGATTCTGTGAAAAAGTAACTTTTGTTTCAGAAATGAGAATGCAGTAAGGGCATGAGTTGTGTGAAGATCTAGAGGAAGAGAAGAAGCCGGGGGGCAGGGAGATCTGAGCAAAGCCCCAGAGGTGGAACAAGCTTGTATTTGTGGAGAGCAACCAGAAATCTTGGGTGCTTATTGTTGAGTAAACAACAGGAAAAATAACAGGAGGTGAGTACAGACACCTAAACTCACCTACAGAGAGGTGAGTCCAGCGGCTGGATCTTCATTGTCCAGTATGGTAGCCATTAACCACATGTGGTTAATTAAGTTTATATTTAAATTAATTGAAATTTAAAAATCAGTTTCTCAGTAACACTAGCCATATTTCCAGCACTTGGTAAGCACATGTGGCTAGTGGCTACTGTATTAAACACCACAGATTAGAGAACATTTTCATGGTTGCACAGGCTCTAGTGGACAGTGCTGGCTTGGTCTTATGGACTTCATTGTCCATGCTAAGGAATTTAGATTTTTATCCAAGTTTGAAAGAAAACCACCGGAGAAACCCAGGGAGAAGGAGGATCTGGATAGTACATTAGTCACATTTTACAAAGATTACTGTGGCTGCTGTATGCAGCAGAGCAAGAGTAAAAGTAAGGAGGCCAGTTAGAATGCTATGGTAGTCCAGATTAGGGAGAATCCGGTAGCACATAGTGGACAATTTAAGAAGTGATATAGGCCCAGCATGGTGGCTCACACCTGTAATCCCAGCACTTTGGGAGGCTGAGGTGTGTGGATCACCTGAGGTCAGGAGTTAGAGACCAGCCTGGCCAACACGGCAAAACTCTGTATCTACTAAAAATACAAAAATTAGCCAGGTGCGGTGGTGCACACCTGTAGTCCAAGCCACTCAGGAGGCTGAGGCAGGAGAATCGCTTGAACCCGAGAGGTGGAGGTTGCAGTGAGCTGAGATCGTGCCACTACACTCCGGCCTGGGCAACAGAGTGAAACTCTGTAAAAAAAAAAAAAAAAAGGAATATATTTGCATTATATTTTAGAAATAAAATCAACAAGAGTTCCTATGAATGTATACTGTGAGGTGTGAAGGAGAGAGATAACTCAGTAATGACTTTTAAAAGGTTAATAGGAGAATCCAAAGAGAGAGATATATATCTCAAAATATTTTATGGTCCAAGAAGCCCTGTGCAAAGCTAAGTTGGTAGCAGTCACAGTAACCTTCAGAAAGATGGGATGTGAACTTAATCTTATGGATAACCTTCCAAAGATAGAAACAATGTAATTGGCTTGACTGAAATTGCATACTGGGAAATTGCAGACCAGAAAGTTGAAGAGGTCAGATGAAGGTCTTGGAAGCTGGGCACAGGGATTTAGATTTGAAAGGTGAGGATAGGAGAAGTCACTAATGTTGTAGTAGTGAAGTGAAAGATGAACTGGCATGGGGAGCACCTAAAACCAGGGAGGTGAGTAGTCCAGTCTTTAAAAGATGACAGAGAGCAAATGAGAAGAAAGAGAAAAGAGCAGACGTGAGAGGAATTTCGATGACAAGTAGAAGTGTCTGTTTCCTCCTCAGGGAGCCATCTTCACAGAGCCTGCACAAGAGGTGGAAGTTGGGATCAGGAGGGCCCTTATCTGGCTGGAGACTACTTGGTCAGAGTAAACGACCAGAATACATGAATAGAGATTCTAAGATCAGAGCCAGAAATGTGGAGACAAGAAAAATTCCAATGGTGGGGTGAGAACCAACAGAGCAAAAGGGGCTAATGTTAGCAGTTAGAAGATAAGAAGCAGGATGGAATGAGGTGCAAACAAAGTCATCAAGAATTAAAAGTATTCATCTCACTGCTTATGGCAGCTCTTCTCTTCTATGTTGCTTGGTCCATGTAGATTATCAGTCGATGTTCAGTCATAAGGATTGGCTGTTAGTCCCAGTAATCTACATTCAAATCTCCTCATGTAGCAAGAAGATAGCAGCAAGGGCCAGAATCATCCAACAAGAAAACACATTGATTTTTGGCTTCTATAAGCATCTCGCCACAAAGTTAAAAAAAAAAAAAAAAAGATGAGAGTCAAGTAGAAAGACATTGGATTAGAATAATTTACTTCAGTCCTAGAGTCTTTCTGGTAAATAATATTTACCTCTATGAAAGAGAAAACTCTCTGGTCATAGTTTTCATTGTATAAATTTATTTCCTCCTCCCCCAGTTAATCTTATTCTAAAAACACAATGGGAGCCCCACCCTGAATTTCAACAAGCTTAGAGATTTTCAGATTGATTTCTTTTTTTATATTTTGTTTTAGCAGATATTGAACCAAAGTTTTATCAAGCAGAGTATACATGACTTAGATATACATATGAAAAAAATTAATTATAAATTGGATCTCTGTTTATTGAATAATATTTTTCTACTAGTTTCATTAAAAAATCTGAGATGAAGTTCCTTGGAAAAATAACATTATAAAAAAATAATAAAAATCACAGGATACAAATGCAATAAATCTTTTACATCAGATTTATGGTTGAAAAATGCTAGGGATAATTTTCTGATAGCACATTATTACTGCTATACAAAGTTAGTCACTACTTTTTTCCAGAGTTCCATATTTTAGGGGAAATTAGTGCTTTCCATCTCACAGAAGTACAGGGATACTTCATTAGAATGCTCAGCAAAGGAGTCATCCGGGAGAATCAAGCCATACTGATAATGGGGGGCATGAAAATGTTGCAAGCATTTTTTCTGTTGATAATTTTNAAAATCTGAGATGAAGTTCCTTGGAAAAATAACATTATAAAAAAATAATAAAATCACAGGATACAAATGCAATAAATCTTTTACATCAGATTTATGGTTGAAAATGCTAGGGATAATTTTCTGATAGCACATTATTACTGCTATACAAAGTTAGTCACTACTTTTTTCCAGAGTTCCATATTTTAGGGGAAATTAGTGCTTTCCATCTCACAGAAGTACAGGGATACTTCATTAGAATGCTCAGCAAAGGAGTCATCCGGGAGAATCAAGCCATACTGATAATGGGGGGCATGAAAATGTTGCAAGCATTTTTTCTGTTGATAATTTTGCTTGTAAATCTTTCTGGTTCACATTTCCCTGCTTTTAAAAGCAGAATATACCAAATGTAATTTCATTCCCATGTAATAACAGCGTTGCAAATGCTTTGTAAATTTCAAAGCAATTTTATTGTTTTTATAATTTCCTTTTCCTAATTACTCAGAATCACTATTCTGAATGCCAGTTATTGAACTTATTATATGTAGGGTAGTTTTTTCCTTGCACTAATGACTCTATACTGCTATTCTCTCCTAGTTCTTGTATCTGATTCTTACATTTTACTATCTCCTCCCACACAGAGATTATCCCTGTCTCTAGTCTAAGGCTTCTAATTTGCTTCTGCTAATTTGCATTTGTAGTGGAAAATAAATCATCAAACCAGTTGGAGTTTTTTGTTCCTCAAAACAAAATGGACACTGAGCCTAATGGACTATCAGAAAAGTAAACATGGTTTTGTCTTTTAGTGTTTTGTGTTTTGTTTTGTCTTTTATTTAGTGATTAATCTGGTAGTTCAGACTTTTTGTTTATATTTTCTGATTCTTGGTTATGTTTCCTATAAGTTGTTTTGTCAGATACTGAGTTCCTGATAGATTTGAAATTTCTTAAACCTTGTTTAAAAGGCAAATCAATTAAGCTAAAGTTGCTGGTACTCACTTATTTAATTAATACATTTTTGCTGAATGAGGAATGTGTTGATCAGTTTACTGGTAATTATTTCTGATGGATCTGACCTTCTAATTAACATTGAAGAAATAAATTCTCAAATATAAGATTTCATTATTGTCAATATCTGAGTGGATCTTTTTTAACTGCTATATTGGGCATGTCTCTTCTCTTCAGGTATATATCCTATAAGTGAAAATGATCAAAATAAATGTTCCATGAATATGTTGCATGAGGATAAAAAATAACAAAAGAAGAAAAATCCAGTTTACAAAAATAAAGCATACAGTTTATGCTTCTTCCCATGAACACAAGAAAGAATATGACGTAAATTCAAGAGGCTTCATGTCAGACCACCACTCAGACTACTGAAGCCTCCTAATCATGCAGATATTTAATCATTGTGAAAAATCTACCTTCCAGGTGGAATAACTTCAATCCACTTTGGATCACCCAAGTGCTCTTAGAATTTCGTGGATTTTATGAGCTTGTCTGAAAAAGTAATATACGTTGTTTCGTATGTTATTTCTTTGTTCGTTCTTGTGGTTAGGATTATTTTGGCAAAGTTTCTTTCATAGATTGCCAATAGGATGACTTTTGCATGCAGCAGGCAGCACAAAAAAAAAAAAAAAAAAAAAAAAACTCAGTTTGAAATACATTGTAGTGTTGATGATAGGAGATATTTTAAACTTGTGTATGAGAACAAAAAGAAAAATGCCAAGCCATCTAACTCCATGGCAGGATCTTTCCTGGCTCTCAATTGGACCTTCACTGGTAAGTCTGCCCATAGCCTTGTTGGACAGCTAAACGAAGAGCCTGAATCTAGCTCTCTGAGCCCATACATCTGGTTCCCAGACTCTAGGCAGCAGCTGTGAAACAGAAGGAAGCTCATGAGGAGAGCAGCAGCCAGCCCAGCCCTTGCAACCTAATCCCCCGATGTCAGACTAAAATGTTACCTGCCAGTTTATGGAGCTTTGTGGTTAAGCATTATTTTACTGCCTATCTATGAAAGTATGGGCTTAAAAAAAAAAAAAAGAAAGCAAAGAGAAAGACAAGCAAAAGAGGAAAGAAGAAGAAAGAAGAAGGGAAGGAAGGATCACGCTTAAGGAGATGAAGGAAGGCACCGAAAGCGAAGCGAAGGACAGGAAGGAAGGCAAGGAAGGCAGGAAAGCGAAGCGGCAAGGAAAAGGCGAAGGAGGCGAAGGGGAAGGAAGGGAATGGGATTGAGGGAGGAAGGAAGCGAAAGAAGGAAGGGAGGGAAGGGAAGGCAAGGTAAGCGCAAGGAAGCGAAGGAAGGAAGGGAAAGGGAAGGGAAGGCGAAGCGAAAGCGAGGGAAGGAAGGGAGGGAAGGCCGAAGGAAAGGAAGCGGAAAGAAATGGAAGGAAGGGAAGCCAAGGAAGCGAAGAGGAAGGAAGGAAGGAAGGAAGGAAGCGAAGGGAGGTGGGCAAGGATGGCGAAGGAATGGGGGAGGGAAGGAGCGGAAGCGAAGGAAGCGAAGGCAAGGAAGGAAGGAAGGAAGGAAGGAAGGGAAGACAGGAAGGCGGAAGGAAGGGAAGGAAGGAGGAAGGAGCGGAAGCGGAGGGATAGCGGAAGGAAGGCGAAGGAAGGAAGGAAGGCAAGGCCAAGGAAGGCCAAGGGAAGGAAGGAAGCGCAAGGAAAGAAGGATCCAATCTTTCATACCATTCCCTTCTTCCCCAGCTGTGCGACTTGCCCGCTTAAAGAATGCAAAGGCCAGCCGTTGTGCCTTCATTATGACTGAGCACTAGCTCACTGAAACCTCTATAATGTTTTGTTGTTTATTTTGTAACTACTCAGGAGTCAAGCCTCTAAAATGTACTCCTACATTTTGGAGTTACTTTTTTGTGGAAAAGAGTCTACATTCCTCCTGGAAATAAAGGAACAGATGGTCAGCTGGGTCATGAAAGAGGCAAAGGGAACCTCCCAGCTATGCATTTCCTTGGCAGGGATTTCACATTGAAGGACACACTCTAGTTCATCCACAGCATGAGCCTGCCTTTTCCGGTATATTCTTAGAGGGTTTCTTATGCTCAGTAAAATGCTCATTCTTTTAAAAGTCATTAACAAAAAGGCAATGACTTGCTTTATTTCCAAAACCTTACAGAAGGCTACCTTTAGGACCTGGATAGAAAATAGCCCGTGTGTCAAATTGGAGCTATAGTTGGAAAGCTGCAGGGAACCCAAGGAAGCCTGCACTGGATGCTTTAGGAACTTGGGTAGAAATGACACTGGAAGAATTGCAGCCATACACGGGATTCCCCAGCTGCTGCCCTTGGGCACCTGGGAACCTGCTTCCTCCCTGTCTACTATTGAGACAGAAATATGGATTGTTTAATGAATTGAATCACAGAAGGCAGAGCCAGATATATAATTTGGGGGGCCAGTGCCAAAGGGAAATCGGAGCTCCTTGTTCAAACATTTTGAAGAATTTTAAGACAGCAATAGCAAAAAGCACTAAACCAAATTTGGGGTCCATCTAAGTGCAGGTCCCCATGCACCCACATACAGGTATCACCCATGAAGCAGGTCTACAGCATGATCATCATGGCACAGTTTGGCAGAACAAGAGAAAGGGAAGGGGAAAGGGGATGGATATTTCACTTGGACTTGCTGTGCAAGATGATTTAGGTACATCATTTTATTTAGTCTCATTTCACAGATCACCAAACTACAGAGGTGGAGGCTTAGAAAAGTAAAGCCTCTTGCCCATGGTCACATGACTGATGTGTGGCTACACTGAGATTCATTTCTGACTCTAAGTCTGTGTTTGTTTGTTTGTTTTTGTTTTAAACTTTTCCACATTCATATTCCTGAAGCAGTATTGGCTTGTAGGAAAAGCTCTTACATATGTTTTTAACTTCTATTCCCTTCAAAGACAAAGAAAGAATGTAATGAATAAGATAATTAGAAAATGGTCCAAATCCTGGTATAATGGAAATAATAAAAGTAGAAACACAAGACATGGAGGAGAAGAAGAAGGAAGGAAGGGAAAAGGGAAGGGAAGAGTGAGGAAGAAGATGGGGAGAAAGAGGGTGGTGAGGAAGAAGGAAGGTGAGCATGTGCTGGACAGTTACTACCTACAGTCTTATATGCATTATTCTGTTTAATTATCACAACAACCCTCTCAAAGAAGCCTTGGTTTTGTGCCCCCTCTACAGATGCAGAGCTGGAAGCTTACAGCACTTAGTTAACTTGCTCAACGCTAAAGGCTCAAGGTTTTTGTCTAAACAACATCTAACATTAGCTAGGAAGTCACCCAAAGTGGACTTAGGGCTAGGCAAGAGAACAGAGTCCAAGATAATTCTAGACTTCAAAAGTTGTAAACTGCAAGAAAATAATAGTAATTAACAGAAGACAGCTCTATGCAGGAATAATAAGAAGAGGTATGAATGAAAACATTCAAATCCCAGAGTAAAAGCCTCCATGCACTGGCATTTGTGGGAGTCTCCATCCTGCCTGTTTGATCCCACCCACGTATCCTAAAGCAAAGTCTGCCGGTCAGTCTTCCTACCTCAATGGATTCAGGAGAATTATCTACTCAGAGCCTTATCTGCAGAGGAAACTCATTCCAGCTACCCATATGATCAAGCTAGTTCTTCACCCTTAAATATGAACAGATAACTAAAGCATAAACCAAAAGGACCACTGTGCACAAACCAAATAGCTAACCCAGAGAAATAAGATGTAACACAAGGATTATGGCTAGCCTTGAAAACTTTCTAACTGATCTCTTCAGAGGGATTCAAGAAGTATTGTGACCATTTCAAAGGAACTGGTTTTTATTTTTTTTAAAAAAAGGTACAATCAATACCTAGGAGTTACTTTTTTGGAAAATCAGATTTCTGTCTAATTTTTTGTCAGTTACAATAAGTAATTTAAAACAATCAGTGCAATGCCTGAAAATAGAATGAACAATTCTGAAGACTGAATCAGATAAATAAAAGATAAAGTTGGGAAATTTCCCAATACATAGAACAAATGACAGATAATTAATAAAAGGAACATCTTGAAATATCGAAAGTTGACACAGGTCAACCAGTCAATCATTTCCACTGGGAAAAAAAACGTTTGGTTTTCTTTAATTCTCAATTTTCTTCTATTTTATATTTAAGTATCTCTTCACCTCCATTTTAGTGAAGAATTTTTTAATAGGAAAAAGAAAATAAAAGAAAATTCAGTAGAAAAAAAGGAGTCATGTGTTCAAATTGAAAGCCCTCAATAAGGAATGAGCAATGAAAGTAAAATAGAAGTGCCAAGCAGTAAAAGCAAAAAATGCAAAAATGGTATGTGAAAAAATGAAAAATAAAATGGAAAGAGCTTTGCATACACAATTAGCAAAATCATGTGACATTTATAAACCACAAAATAGAGAAAATCCTTAATATTTCCAGAAATTAAGAAACAGGTGACCTTATCATGATAAAACTCAAAAGGGCATCAAACTGAGAGTAAAAGTCAAGGGTGCCATGGTTTCAGATTCTGAGCAGAAAGTCTATTCAATCTGGAATCCAAGACTGAGTCATTTGGATGACTCTGAAAAAAACAAGCCATCAACTTGTCTCCTGAAAGAGCATAGATAGAAATTAAATCCTGGATAAAGCATTAACAAAGCAACTCTGCACAGTGACCCTGACTTGAAAGGTATCTTATATTTTATCTTGTAACACAACTCTGTATGCTATAAGCTCAAAATACAAAACACAAATTTCATTAAATTTCTTTACACCAACAATACCTATGACACACCTATGAATCTCTCTAACAAGAAATACGTAGGTCCTATGTGAAAAAAACATACCAGCATTATGGAAAGACAAATAAGGAGATCTAAACAAATGGAAAGACATGACATTTAGATGAGAAGACTCAATATTGTAAAGATATCAGTCCACCCTAAATAAACATGTAAGCTCAAGTTGATTTCAATCGTATACCAACAAGTCTTTTTTTAAAATGCAAATTGGCAAATTCATTCCACTATTCTTCAGAGAAAATTAATGGCAGGTTACTTAAACTTTCTAAGGCACATTCTCTTCCTGTGTAGTATTGGGATCATAATGAAACCTATTTCAAAGGACAATCGTGAGAATTAAATGAGATAACACATGCAAAGCACTTAGCACAATTACCAGCTGATAATAGCACCCACAAATCTTAGTTCATATCATATTATGCTCATGTATATAAATACTCATATATGTATGACAATGTTCATGGCAGCACTGTTTATAATGGCAAAAATTAGGCCTCAAATTTCTATCAGTATCATAATGATTAAGTACAATATAGTATATCCACAACATGGAAAAATATTAAAATTTGTTATGAATATGTCTATAATCTGACATGAACAAAGAAAGTCACAAAGCAACATGTGTACTTATTCGTGTAATAAGTATATAAAAATTGGTAGATAGATGATAGATGTTTTTAAATAAAAGTAAATATATATTAGTAAATTCACAGAAATGGTTCTGGAATTATATATACCAAACTGTTACCAATTGTTTGTGTATAGAATACAAAGATTGATGATATTATAAATTATATAATATACCTCTGTTATATATTCTTTATTATAAATACATCTGTTAGGTTGGTGCGGAAGTAATTGCAGTTTTTGTCATCACTTTAAATGGCAAAACTACTATTACTTTTGTGCCATCCTAATATATTATCTGAAAAATTTAAAGTATCATACAATTCTTGTTTACTTTAAAATCTATGAAATAGGAAAGGACAGTGTTTTCAGATTGTAGTTGAGCTTCAGGAGATCCCTGTGCCAGCAGGGTCACCCTCAATGAAGAAGGAGGCTTGCACCAAGCTGCCAGCCTCACCTCAGGGCCACCCATGCTTAAACCCAAGTGCAAACCCCTCAGCCACCAATTCGCTCTTCAGCTTCATCTCCATTCCAACCTGAGCTTGCTACCCCGACTTACGGTGCCACACTCCCCAAGTGTTCCAACTCTCCACCATGTGCTCTGAAACCTTGAGGTGTGATAACCATGCTCTCTTGTATTCTGGGGGTCTTCACAGCTTCTCTATCTGATGAGTCACCGAGGCCAGGAGTTCCCCAAGACACACAGCTTCCTGCAGCGCTCTCCAGTGAAAGCTTCTCCCAGCACTGTACCTCCAATTTTATGGTAGGAAGGTGGAGAAGGATCTCCTTCACCATCTAGGGCTGTCTCTAGGCAGTTACTCCATCCCCAGATATACAACTGATCGCTATTTCAAGACCCTGCATGATGTAGCCCTTGCCTCCCCCTCAGCTCCATATGTGATATAGATGAATCCCCAGCCACACATGACAGTTCAGCAACTGTGAACTATTCAATCCATCATGTGTTTCTTGCCTCCATTTCTTTTCCCTTCTAACTAGATCTCTTCTTTATTTTTTTAGAGACAAGAGTTTTGCTCTGTCATCCAGGTTGGAGTGTGGTAGCATGATTATAGCTCACTGAGTTTGGAGAAACTCCTGGGCTCAAGCAATCACCACTTCAGCCTCTCAAGTAGCTGGGACTACAGGCGCATGCCACCATGCCTGATTAACTTTTTTAATTTTTATTTTGTAGAGATGAGGTCTCACTTTGTTGCCCAGGATGGTCTTGAACTCCTGGATTCAAGCAATTCTCATGCCTCAGCCTCCCAAAGTTCTGGGATAATACACATGAGCCACCACAACTAGCAGATCTCTTCCTTCTGACCAGAAGACTGTTTCCTATTTCCCCTACCTCTTGCCCCTCTATTAGTATGGTCCCAGTGGTGCTTTAAGACACAACTTCGATCAGGAAGCCTTTCTCTTCAACCCTCAGCCCCTCACCCCACCGCCCCCCCTCCACCA
>NW_016805666.1:104325-193090 GCF_001698545.2 Rhinopithecus bieti
GTTCTGGGATAATACACATGAGCCACCACAACTAGCAGATCTCTTCCTTCTGACCAGAAGACTGTTTCCTATTTCCCCTACCTCTTGCCCCCTCTATTAGTATGGTCCCAGTGGTGCTTTAAGACACAACTTCGATCAGGAAGCCTTTCTCTTCAACCCTCAGCCCCCTCACCCCCACCGCCCCCCCTCCACCACCACCCAGCAGCCTGGGTTAAACGGCCTGCTTAGGTCTGCTTCGCTGCACACAGACTCTGAGATGGAGAATCACATGTAGGTAGTTTCTGAGAGGCAGTTTTGGAAACAGGCCCTGGAAGACACCAGGGAAAGTGAGAAAAAGCTAAGGGAGATGTTGAGCTGCAATGCAGTTACAGCAAAGGCCTTGATCGATTGCATGAGGGGCTCTGAAGCTGGAGTGGTCCATCAGAGTTGTTCCAAATTGGTAAAAAAGCATGGGGCCTATACTCTGACATCTACCAGTCATGCCTCCAAGGAAAGGACATGGTCTTGATTGAGGCTGCCCCCTTCACTGCGAACCTGCAGCCAACAATGCTCTAACAGCAGGGAATAAGGCTGGTGATCTGGGCTGTGCACCACAGCTCCCGCTGGGAGACCCTTCTCTGCACTTACCAGCATGTGTTATAATGTGTCAGTCTTCCCTCTAGACCAGGGCTGAGCAAGCTACAGCCTGCAGGAGAAATCCAGCCCACTTCCTGTTTCGTAAATAAACTTTCATTGAAACACATCCATGTTCATTCATTCACACATTGCTTATGGTTATTTTCATATTATAATGCAGAGTTGAGTAGTAGTGATAGACTATGTTGACCTCAAAGCCTGAAACAGTTACTGGCTAGCACTTTACAGAAAAAGTTTACCAACTCCTTCTCTATTATCTTACACAATATTCACTAACTAGTGCCTGGAAATAAGTTTTAGAGGAATAACCAATGAATTAATGTATGGATGAATGAGTCACATGGACTTGGATTTGATTCTTGGCTCTGCCACTCAAAAGGTGTGATCTTGGGCACATTGATTAACCTCTCTAAATTCAGGTTCCTCATCAACAAAATGAGACTTATTACTTCCTTTCTAGGGTTGTAGTAAGCATTAAATGGAAAAGCATATGTAGACTAATAGCACAGTACCTGGCACATACTATATGTTCACTTAAGTGAGAGCCATTAGGTCTATTCAAAAAGTTATACTGTACTTTAAGGCTGAAAAAGGCTGAATTATGTCCTTCTTCCCTATATGAGTAGGCCAGATGTTAGTAGTGTTTTTCTTATCGAAACAAAACAAGAAACAAACAAACCAAAAAAAAAACAAAAATAGATAAACCTTTAGCACCTGCCAGAAACACAAGGCCTTTCCTGCTGCACAAATATGACAGACAATCCTGGTGGTTCTCAGAGGTATCATGCTATATATATCTGGCCCAGATCCTAATTAAATGGTGGAAGCCAGATCCCATAAACGAGAAGTGCCAAAATTTGAGGATGATGACTAATCTGTCATAGCCATTCTGAATTCCATTTCATTAGCAGGTGGAGCCATGCTTTGAGCCATTCCCAGAAGATTGTCTCCAAAGCAAGATTTCCAGAGGCACCAGTCACTGCACATTTGGTGGGGCTTTTAATGCTTTTATATGAGCCACTTTGTTAATGACATTGTATTTAGTTAAAGTAACACTAGATGCTATTACCCTCCAAAGTTCAGTGGTTTAGCACAGAGAAGAAGTTTATTTCTCATTCATCCAACATTCCAAAGTGGGTGTATTAATTTTCTATTGCCATATAACAAAAACACCACCAATTTAGCAGCTTAAAGCAACACAAAGTTGTTATCTCATTTTTTGTTGGTTAGGAGTCTGGGTATAGGTTAGCTTGATTCTCCCTTAGTATCTTGCAAGGAGGGAATTGAGGTGTCAGGATTTCAATCTCATCTGAGACTTGGGGTCCTCTTCCAAGTTCACTGCTTGTTGGAAGAATTCACTTCCTTGCAGCTGTATGTCTGAGGTCTCAGTTTTCATGTTAGCCACGGTCCAGGGATGTGCTCAGTAACTAGAGGCCACTGTAGGCCCTTGCCACATGGCTCCCCTCCTCTCACAACCTAGAAGCTTACTTCTTCAAGGACAACAGGATAGTCTCATTCCAGTCTGCTAGGGTGGACTCTTGTAAACAATAACATAACGTAGCAATTATCACAGTGACTATCCCATCACTTTTCCCATGCAATGTAAGCTAATCAAGGGAGTTACTATCCCATCCTCTCCATAGGCCCTGCCCACACTTTAGGGGAGGAGACTATGTACTCCTGCTCCCTGAAGTCTTTGTCATCTTCTTCCTCTTCTCCTTATCCCCTTCTTTCTGCTCATCTCCTCCTACTCCTACCACTAGCCCAATTATTGTCATTCTCCACCAGGGGTCTCTGTATGTTTAGGAGACCCTATTGTTTGCCTACCCCAAAGCCACTTATTCCTGTTTTTTCCTTTCTAATAAACTGCTAATATTGCTCTGGTATCCACCCTACTCCGTATTACCATACTCTCAGTCCAAACACCAAAGATGCAAATCCTGATTGGTTTAAGCAATCATGGTTGTTACAATTCTGGCCAATGAGACCTGAAGGAAATCTAATGGTGAGGCTCCTGGAAAAGGTTTTCCAGACTGATTAGAACACATACAAGAGAAAATGCCATCATTCTTCCGCTGCTGAATAGTTGCCAATGGGCAGCCATTGTCTGACCATGAGAGAAGCCAGCTTTAAGGCTGGAATGAGGAAGGCAAAGTAAAAGAATGGAGAGAACCTGAGTCCTTAGTGATGTCATTCTGCTGCTGAATTAACTGTCCCTAGAGTCTCCACGCATTAAGACCTCTTGTATGAAACAGTATTGTTTAGACCAGGTTGAAACTCAGTTTCATATACCTCCAGTTGTAGACACCTAAATGATTGGGTGGATGGTGTATCAATTTTTAATTGTGATACCCTCCACGGAGCACAGCAAAATTATGCAAAATATTGTGGTACCCTTACTTCACATCCTATAGTGGGAAACATTAATGATGATAATGATAACATCAGCAACAAAGTAGACAGAAGCTGCCTCTGGCAAAGGATTGATGTCAAGGTCACCAACATGAAATTTGCAAAATCAATTGCCCCTGATTTTCCTGAATAGCATCTAGAAGTATATAAACATGGGTTTGACATATTTTCTATAGTCTTCCAGATTTAGTATTATCCAGTTTGAAAACACAGAGTAAGTGTGCCAGTGACAGACTTTAGAGAAGCTGTTAATGAGTTGATATTAAAAGCTTGATTGAATGCCCCTTTCCAATCCAAATCAGTGGAGCAGAGAGTCCAAATCAGAATTTTGTTGATTTATGCTTAACGAGGTTGTAAGGAGGTAAATGGGATTCATGCTCAGGCTCCATTAGCATTGGGTCAGCAGTCGATATTCCCAATATAAAAATGCATTCTCAGTGAGGTTTGCTTGTTTTTGTTGTTGTTTTATTTTTGCCATAAATATGCATCCCAGCCCTATGGGTGATGTGAACTGAGTGGTTCTTGACCCAGAAGGCCAAATGGACTCTTGAGGAATCATGTCCATCAAAAGTTAGTTGGCCTATAGTGCTGAGGGCAATGCAAATGATTCTGCACTGTGACACTGACTTGAAAGTATCTTGTATCCACTCCATCCATCCACGTGCATCTTGGGGAAAATAGAGAAGGCAAGTCATGCATTCAATTATCAAGGTAAAATATTTCAGGTTAAGTGGCTCCATAAAGCCAAACAGAATGAACATTCTTCTGGCAGTGTCTAGAGAAATCCTTCAGCCTTATATTTCCATTTTATGTAAATCCAATAAACAGATGAGGGAAAGCTAGGGCATTCTGCAGACCTTGAGAGGAGATTTGTTCATGTTCATCAAGTCACATTGCTTGGAATAGGTTAGCAGTAGGTCTCTATAAGAATGGAGTTTTTCTTTTCTTTTAAATGTGTATGGAAATAAGAATCGAAGCCAAAGATCATCTGGAGTGGCCTATTTTTAGAGAAAGTGATTTGCTGAATTTATCATTCATCCCGCTGTGAGCCATGGCAGGCATCAGTAGTAACAGCCAGCTCTGACAAGAAAAATCTTTCCATTCTTGAAAAGCATTAAAAAGGAACGTTATCAAGTACAAAGGCAGGTGAGACAGGAAGTGAGGGAATAAGAAAATGTAAGGCATTTTCTGTGCATTTGTGTACATATTACTATACATATCAATTTACTAGTGTGTGTTCACCTGCTCATATGCTTTATCAGTGCCTGGGTGTTATGTTTTGTGGGTGTGTGTGTCTATATCCCATGCTCTGTGAATGTAAGTAATTATAGCTAACTAATGTTTATTGGGTTGATACTGTGTCCCAGACTCTGTGCTAAGAGCTTTATGGGGATTCTTTCCTTAAATCATTTCAACAGCCTATGTTTTCCATTCAACAAAGAGGCTAATAGAACTATTAAGAATCAGAACCAAAATTTGGATCCCGGCAGCTTGACCATTTTGGGCAAACAGCTCCCCAGGGCCCATTGCCATTGATTAGGTTGCTGTGCTACATGGTGACTGTGTTCATATGTGTGTTTGGATATTTTCTGTTTGTTTTGGAGAAAAGCTTAAAGGATATCAGTTCCTTTTATTGTCCATATTAAATCAGTACATTTACTCAGGCAATTAACCAAACACACACACCCATATTCTTGGTAACACATTGATGTATTCAGCAGCAAATTGAAATTGAAAAACTAACATCTGAGGGTGTTTGTAATTCCTGATTGATCTTTGCCTTTATCTTCAAATATTATATGTCTCATAATCCACTTAGTTCAATCTGGTGCCTTGCCATCTGGCCTCTGGCTCATATAATCAGTTTGTGTGATGTTTGGGACTATACATTTAGGGGATTTGAACTCTCTTTTTACCACATCTTCACATAGATGTCTAATAGTCATCACAAAATTAACCCATAAAAAGCAACTGCCCAATATCTATCCCCTTCATGCATCAGACATGCTTCTTCACACTGTCTATCATCTAAGTAAATGGCCACTCCCTCCAATGGCAACTATAGAAACCAGAAAACCTGGACTCATACTTGGCTGCTCTTTTCCTCAAACCCCACATCAACCCACTAAGAAATCTGGTAGACTGTAACTTCAAAATATGTCCAGAACATACCACTTCTTACCATGTCCACTGCCATACCCCTGGCCTAAGCCATCTTCTGTCTATAGAAATGCTGGTTCTTTCTATAAGTCATAAATCAGTACAATCTTTTTAATAGTCATGTCCCTTAGAGTCAAGTAATGATGTTCTATAACACTGAGAATAAATTTAGAGTCCTTATCAAGAATCTGCATATGTAACTTTATCTGTATCTTCTGCCTCCTCCTCTCCCTCTCCTAGTCTGCTCCAGTTATTGAAGCTCAACTCCTTGATGTTCCTCAAACACACAGAATATATTTGCATCTCAGCTTGAGAAAATGACCAGGATCAAAGAGTGCTAGTGGGAGAAGTTCCAAAGTGACTCTTAAAAGAAGTGCCCAGGAAAGGCAGGGAGTATTTTGCCAACAAATTGCACCATAGGAAGTAAGACTATAACATCTACGCCCAGGAGAGACTGTTCTTCCATGATGAGGTCTTCAAGAGACAATGACGAGAGGCCCCCAGGTTGTAGGTCCCCTAATGGAGATTAGGCCAATGGTTGTAGGCTGTGAAGGCAGCACAGATGCCCTGTCATGTGGCAATATGGGTGGGTCATGAGCATGGCTTTTGAGGTCTTAGGAGACCTAAATTCCTGACTCCACCACTTATTATCAGCATGTAACTGGGGGCAGTCATTTGGCCTTTCTGAGTCTCAGTCTCCTCATATTTCAAAATTTTGCAGATTTAACTTCTCACAATAATATTTTGGATTTATCAAAAATCTACATATGCCCATGGGAGTATAGCATGTATGTGCTATACCAGTTAAATATATTAACTGTACAAGTTAAAGATAATTTTGACTGAAAGTAACAGACAGAAAAACCCAACTTACAATAATTTAAGCAAATATGGATCTGTTTTTCTTACATGGAAAGAAGTCTGCAAGTGGGAAGTGGCTGGCTTAGTTCAACTACCCAGCAAAGTCATGAAGATCTTCCTTTGCTCGGCCACCTTGTCTGGTTGGTTTATGTACTCTTGTTTATTGCATTGAAATGGCTGAAGGGCTGCTGTAGCTTTTGACTTTGTGCCTATGTTATGGACAAGAAGGAAAGAAAGGGAGGGACAACCATATCTTCTCTCTTTTATTAGGAGAGCAAAACTCTCTGGAGAAATCTACATCGGATGCACATTTCATTGGCCAAAACTGTCACATGGCCATTTCTAACTGTAAGGAAAGTTGAACACATTGCTGTTCCAAGAAAAATAGAGGGTTGTTTTTTTTTTTTTAAAGGGAAAGAGAAATAGGAATTGGAAATTGAGTATAAAACTAAAAGAGTCTGCAGTGGGAGGAAAGAAAGTCTTTCAGGGGAAAAAAAGACTGAGAACTGCTTTGAGAAAAACACAAAGTGCCAAAGATATTCTTCAACATTGTCATTTGTTAGTTTTATTCTTTGGCATTTAGATTTTTAATTCAACTGTAAATTTCGGTGTGGCATGAGGAGACAAAGGAATCCAATTTGTCCTAAACCATTCTTATACTCACAAAATTCTACACTCACTCACCCACCTGTTTCAGGGCTCTATGTCTGATTCAATTCCATTGATATACATGGTTTTACATAAAGTACTATGTATTTTTAAAATTCCTATGGTTTTGCAGTAAGTCTTAAAATCTGGTTGGGGTATCACTATCTTTGCTCCTCTTTCTAAATAGGCCTAATCCAATCTACAAGGAATTTACAAATTTGGGGTGGTGAGGCACACAAAAAGAGAGTGAATTATAATATGATACAAATTGAAATAAGAACTATACGTGGAGTGCAAATTATGGGAGACATAAAGAGCAATTTGTTGATTGGAATGATGAAGGCATCTTCATTGATCCAGGCAGCAATTATCCGTTAGGCATTGCCTGTATACCAAGCATTTCAACACTAAGTGCTCATCTCTCTACAGTGAACAAGATAGAAAACCTGCATACCCTCATGAAGTTCACATTTTAAGAGAGACATAGACAAGAAACAGATAAGTAAAGTAAGTTCCAATTATGACAAAATCTAACACAACAGGTGGCTTTCTGAGTGAGAATGTGTTCCCAGACAGAAGAAGAGCATGAACAAAGGCTCAGAGGCAGGAAAGTGGCCACTACTAGTTAACTGCAGCCGAAATACTGAATGTGAGGATGGAGAAACATGATCAGAGTAGGCTGGCAGCTAATGTCTGTCTTGGTCAGAGTGACCAGGACTGACTCCTGGCTTCACCATTTACTTGCACTGTGACCTATATCACTCTGATCCTCAGTGTCATTATCCATAAATTGGAATATAATGCTTTGTAAAGTTGTAGGGTGGGTTTAATGGGAGAGTGCACATGAAGTATCTGCCATACGGGTACTAGTCCATAATTGAAATCCATTTTCAAATAATAGTGCTCTGTTCACTGTTTCTCTTCCTTTGGAAACTGCTAAATTCGTTTGCTGGCTGAGGCCATCCCTTTCTCAGTGGATAAAATATTTTCAGTTATATTTAAGGATATCAGACTGAACAATAAATGTAAAAAACTAACCACTTGCTGATTAAAAGATTCATTTGAACTAATTTACCCATTCATTCTTTCATTCAGCATCTTTCAGGACCAACAATGTGCCAATCATTGCTTTAGACAAGCGCTTGGTGTCTAATAAAAATACAATAACAGTTACATGTGTAATTTTAAAAATTCTAGTTACCATAGTAATAAAAGCAAAAGAAACTAAGGAAAATAATTTTAATAAAATCAATATAAAATATTATTCAGGTATTTTAATTCCTTTTTTTTTTCTGCATTGTCTCCCAAATCAAGTGTGTATTTTACCTGACAGTATATTTCCGTTCAGACCAGCTGTGTTCTCAGTGCTCAGCAGCACATGTGGCAGATGTCTCCATATTGTCCAGCACAATGGGTACAGAATATCTCCATATTCCACACACTTGGGAAACAATGTGAACTATCAACAAAAAAGACAAGACTGTTGTCTCAAGGGCTTTACATTTTTGAAAATAAGTGAACTTGTCTCTGGACTTCTAATTAATTGGAGTGCAGGGTTTATACCTGGCTTTTGGTATGGTGACATTAAAGCCATGAGACAAAGTGCATTTTCTTTATTTCCTTTTATTTCTAGGAGAGTAACCTACTCCATTTTCATTAAAATCCTAAATATTGATCTACCATTTCACTATTAGACATTTATAGTTCTCTTGTACAAACAGAAATCCCCAACCTCCTGCCCGACCCCTTCAATTAATACCAGGCATAAGCCCTAGTAACCCTCTCTCCCTTTTGATACACTAGCTGTATTGATCAGTTGTTTAGCTGCTGAAAACACATCCCTCCCCCAGTCTCAGTGGCTTATCACCACAAGTGTTTATTTCTTTTTTTTTTTTTTTTTTTTTGAGACGGAGTCTCGCTCTGTCGCCCAGGCTGGAGTGCAGTGGCCGGATCTCAGCTCACTGCAAGCTCCGCCTCCTGGGTTTACGCCATTCTCCTGCCTCAGCCTCCCGAGTAGCTGGGACTACAGGCGCACGCCACCTCGCCCGGCTAGTTTTTTGTATTTTTTAGTAGAGACGGGGTTTCACGGTGTTAGCCAGGATGGTCTCGATCTCCTGACCTCGTGATCCGCCCGTCTCGGCCTCCCAAAGTGCTGGGATTACAGGCTTGAGCCACCGCGCCCGGCCACAAGTGTTTATTTCTTACTCATGTCACTGATCCGTGTCAGGAACTTGCCAGAAATTCTTATTTTAATGCTGTACAATCCACTAGTGTTTTACCTTATGGCTTGCAATTACTGAGTCTGTTAAAGAAATTCCTCCCTACTCAAGGTGCCGAAGATATTCTCCTACATTTTTACTTGTTAGTTTTATTCTTTCACACTGAGATATTTAATTCAACTGTAAATTTGTGTGTGACATAAGGATAGAAAGGAATCCAGTTTGTCCTAAACCATTCTGATATTCACAAAATTCTACATGCACTCACCCACCTGTTTCAGGGTTCTATGCTTACATTCAATTCCATTGATATATATGTATGGTTGTATATGGTATTTTATAAATACATATTTATTAGAAAATAAGTATCATGTATTTTTAACATTCTTATGGCTTTTTAGTATGTCTTAAAATCTAGTTGGGATTTTTTTTCTTTGCTCCTCTTACTAAATAGGCCCTTGGCTCTTTATTCTGGTTCCTTTATTCTGTAATGTAATTTTTATTGCAGATGTTAATTTGTTCAGTATCCTTTGAGAATTACTTTTAATTTTTATAGTAACTTGGAAGGAATTGACTTACTAAAAATGTTAGTCAGGCCAAGCGTGGTAGCTCATGCCTATAATCTTAGCTACTCTGGAAGCTGGTGTGGGAGGATCACTTGAGCCCAGGAGTTCAAGACCAGCCTGGGAAACATAGTGAGACATGGTATCTACAAATTTTTTCTTAAAATTGGCCAAGCATGGTGGCACATGCCTGTAGTCCCAGCTATGGAGGCTGAGGTGGGAGGATTGCTTGAGCCCATGAGTTTGAGGCTCCAGCGAGCCATGAGCATGCCGCTGCACTCTGGCATATCACTCATAAACATGGTATAACTTCCTATTATTCAGGTCTCTTTATATATACTTTAATAAAACGTTTTAATTATCTGCACAAAGTTATCCTTGCTGCTATTCATTCCTTCTCTTGGGCTCTTTATATCAAGTCTTGTATTTTTTGTGCCCATCATCTCCATTTGGTTCCCTGTGAAAGACTGCTTATTCTTGCATCATGCCTCTGACATTGCCCCCTAATTCTTTAGGATATGTATTATGCATATATTAAGTTTATATTATATTCTGGCCCAATCATTATCTTCTCTATACCATGTTATTTTTTCCTGAGGGCCATATTCCCCTGGGAGTATTTGCTGCCTTGGTTGGTAATTCGTATGTGGTTGGGGAAGCAAAAGTGCAAACCATTGAGCATGTCCCTTGCTCTCATTTGAGGCGTGAGTAATCCACCAAAGAGCAGGCTTCCTCTGATAGTGTTACCCGGATTCAACCACTCCCTGTTTACAACCCCCATCACCCAATCAAGTAATGCTGCTTTTCAGGAAACTTCCCTGCACCTTCACGTTGCGCACTTTTTCTTTGGCCAAGAGCTGTCATATAGCCCACATATAGAGGGGAGGCCAGGGAGAACTTTGGGGCAGGTCTTTGGCCTACCCCAATGTATCTGGCGCCCATGGCACCAGGCATCCAAAGATTCTCTGTGACCCCACAGCCTCCAGTGTGCCCCAGACTGGCATTGCTGCATAAATGCTCTGCATGGACAAGCGTGTGGGAGGCAATAAACTTCCTAAAGCCAGGTAGGAGAGGGAAGGCCCCCCCAAAGAAATGATACCCTGTATATGCCATGGTGCTCAGCTCTCTTCGAAGTTTAAGATGTTTTTCCCATATAAATGGAACCCAAAGGCCTAGTAGTTTCTCTCTTTTCCTGTGTCCTTGGAGCCTTCAACCTTCTTCCCATCTATGTGGCGTACCCAGGAATGGGTTCGGGGGAATCAGCATAGTTTATGTTCATTCTTCTTTCAGTCCAGTGTACTTACACACGCACAAACACTCCCACAAACACGCACACAACGTATATACATTTTTCGATTGTTTGCTTTACTGTTTACAGCTGGAGTTTTCAGAACAATGTAAGTAATAGTCTTTGTCCCTAGAATAAACCCTATTTGACCACAGAATGTAATTCAAAAACAGATTTATTTGGTTTCTTAGTATTTTACTTAAAGTTTCTCTTTGTATTTAGAAAGGAAATTGGTTTGTAGAATGTGGATGTTTCTAAATTTCTGTTCACATACACTTCACTGGGTTCCAGCAAGGGAATAGTACAGGTTTTAAAAAAAATGAATTTGGATCTATGCTATGGGACAGATTATATAGTATAGAATTTGTGTGTTCCTTAATGTTTTGGAGAAACTTGCCCCTAAAAAACCAGTCCAGCCACTCCTTTGCAGATAATTATTTAGAAATCATTTTACATATTTTCTCTGATGTTTGAGCTAATCAGCTATTCTTTCATATTTAAATTAATTTTAGCAATTTACATTTTCCTAGAGAGGTTATTTTTTAAGTCCAAATATTCAAATATATTAGTGAAGGTTCTCAAATCATTTGCATTTGTGGTTCTACCACCTTTCTTATTCTAAATTTTGTTTTAGTAGGATATTTTCTTTTCCTGTTGATTAGACTAAGTAAATTTTTCTATTTTAACATTTTGCTGAATAAACTAGTTCTTTGATTTATCTATTTTATGATTTTTTGGTATGTCTCCTGATTTGTTCGGCCTTCCTTTGATTTTCTTTTTATAATTTTTGAGTCGTTTCTTGGTTCACCAGTATGCATTATTTCCTTTGTAACAATAAACTCTTTAATGGCTTTGAAGTTACTCTTAAATACAACTGTGATCGTATCTCTTAAAGTTTTTACACTTATTATTTTCATAACTATTTTTAATACCCTGAAACAAAAGAGGATGTGTGTGTGTATGCATACATGCTAATGAGAGGTGGGGGTTAATTTCCAGTTGGTTAGGTGTTTTAATGTCTGCCTTTGAGTTGTTAAATGATTGTTCCACAGTTCTGTGCTAATAGAAGGTGGCCTGTTTAACCATCTATTCTGAGGAACTCATTGAGAATTCCTTTGTGGTTTCTTATAAGGTAATTTTTGGTGAGTGTTTCATAGGCACTTGAAAATAGAATTTATTTACTGAAGTGTAAAAAACTTAATACTCTCAATTAAATCAACATTATAAGTTCAATTGTTCATATATTTTATACTTTCTTTTACAGTGTGAGATTTATCATGGATTGCAGGATATCAAAGTATTTTACTACTGATTCATTTCTTTCTATTTCTTTTTATAGTTTAAAATATTTATCTTTGGCCTGGTGTGGTAGCTCACATCTGTAATCCCAGCACTTTGGGAGGCCAATGCAGGCGGATCACGTGAGGTCAGGAGATCGAGGCCACCCTGACCAATATGTAGAAACCCCGTCTCTACTAAAAATACAAAATTAGCCAGGTATGGTAGCTCACACCTGTAATCCCAGCTACCCAGGAGGCTGAGGCAGGAGAATCGCTTGAACCCGAGAGGCGGAGGTTGCAGTGAGCCAACATCACGTCATTGCACTCCAGCCTGGGCGACGAGAGTGAAACTCCGTCTCAAAAAAAAAAAAAAAAAAAAAATTATCTTCAATAGTCTAAAGTCATGTTATTTGGTGCGCAATAACATAACTGTTTAAACTTCATTTTGGATTGTACCATTCACCACTGAGTTTACTCTGTCTCACTAACTTCTTTTAACTTAAATTCAATTCTATCTAATATTAATACTGCAAAGCCCTCCTCTTTGTCAGCATTTGTCATTCTCTTTTCTAATTCTCTTATTTGATCTTTAGGAGTTATTTTGGCTTTAGTGTGACTCTTTTAAACTACATTGTAAATTTATTTAATTGGAACATAACCCATTAACATTTACTATGCAGGGGCAAAGGGAAAACCTCTCCTTCACCCCCTAAAGGTTCACTGAAAAATTAACACACAAAAGGCAAATTAGTAGAAAAAATGGCATACACATTTGCTAGTGTGTGTGTAGGACAGTCACAGAGTGATTGTACCACACAGTGGGGTAAAGATGGTTATATACCCTTCTTCTTAGGAGAAAGGGAGATGGGGAAGTGTGGGTGATTTAAGCAGGCAGCACATGATTTTTAGGGGAATTCAATGGGCTTGAAGAACATACAATGGCCTGACAGAACGTTTTTTGGACCCTCAGAGCAGACAATGGTTTATGACAAAAGTCTGTTCAGGTCAGGGAAGGGACCAGAGGTAACTGTTTTCTTCTTTGGCAGGTCCAGATTTTAGGCAGATAAGAGGACTTAGAAAACAACCTCATCCTGTGCTTTGGAAAACACAGAGGATTGAGAGACAGGAGCAGAGGAAGGCCCGAGACACCATAAGGCTGCTTCTTCAGCTTAGCCTGTCAAAGCACCATATTTGGGGTATAGGTTTCTGGGCCCCAGCAACTGCCATATGTTTGATTTTGCCTCTGTCATTTTATATTCTATTTCTGGAGATTATCATACTCTTGCTATTTTTTTTGTTTTGTTTTGTTTTCTTTTTAAATTATTCTTTGCCATATGAACTTTTTTCCTGATAAACTGAAGACATCTAATTTGTAAAATATACTGATGGCTACTTTTAAAATTCTATTTAACACTATTGTAACTGTGTACCTCTATAGTATTAGTTAGCACTGAGAATAGAATAACACATCCTTTTCCTCTTCTATCCTACATGAGAATAATGATAGGACCTACCAGAGAGTGTGGATCAGAAGATTAAAAGAACTATAAAGTTCTATGAACTGTACCTGGCACACAGAAAGACTCAAATGCTAGTGTAACTGATACCATTGCTGTAGTCATTGTTACTTTTTCTCCATATAAAATGAGGAAATTCACATAACCTGACTTCCTTTTTCGGTCCCTTGCTTTTCCAATAGTAAGCATTTTCACCAGGGGTCCCCAACCCCTGGGCCATGGACCAGTACTAGTCTGTGGCCTGTTGGGAACTGGGCTACACAAAATAAAACAAAACAGAGTTTTCAGATAATGTATTACTGGGTTGCTCTTTCACAGATAAAAGGAATCCAGAGCCCTCCTGAATTGAAAAATTCAGAATAATTCTCTGACATCTAATAGCTAATGTTTAACATCAGTAGTTTTCTTTTTCTCACTTGATGTAATCTAACTCTAGGGTTTTTCTTAATTATCAGGAGGAAGCAAAGTCTCCCTTGTTCATTTGGCAAAGGAAACTGCCCTTATCTTATCTCTTGCTAGATAGATTATAAAAATCAAGGAAAGCATCAGATGAGGCTCTAAACAGAGTTGGGATTGTACTTGCTGCTGTAATTCTCCAAGCAGCCTTTAAAGCTGCAAGCTATTTAATAAAAAACCATTTACTAAGTTCCTGTAAATCTAACGTGTAGCTTTAGCAGCATACTGCAGTGGTTTGAAAACAAAAAGTCAAGGATTATACATTGTTTGAAATACACAAAGTATTCTGCATATAAATTGTTGTCTTAATCTGTTAGCTACTTTTTTCAAGCCATAGATTTTTCTTGAGCCAATAAAATATAGAAAAGCAGAACCAGACTAGAGGAAAGGTCTCCAGATGTGACTTAGAAGCTTGGGTTCAAGTTCTAACCCCACCACTAATTTTAAGATCAAATTATATAACGTATATGAAAACAAGTTTTTAAATAAGGATAGGGTCACTAGTTTATTAAGTGAGCTGAACTCAGAAGGTTACCCTCAGCTATTAGCTTTATTTTTCTCTCATCACACTCTTCTAACATGGTTGCTTGGTTGGAATTCTGTTCATCGCCTCTCGGCAACATTTTGGGAAGGTCTCATGGCTTTCATTGTTGGTCATAAGGGTCTTATTTTAGGTATTAAAATCTAACCCATCTAAAGCAAAATGCATGTGTGACAGCTAATTCATTGCCCTTCCACTCATCCCCACCAACAGCCTCCTTCCTGACCCATCCACAACCACCCCAGCTAAGGCCTAACCCTTGGGTTGAGAACCTGTGCTGGGAAAATGAGCTGTGGTCTGTTCTTTCAGTTAGCCTCCACCTTGCTTGTCCTCTCCACCTTTCTCACTTCCAAGTCCACAGGAGATTTTGCAAACAAGAGCTCTAGGGGGTCTCAGTCATGTCCCACTCTGGATAAATGATGAGCAGAGCAGAACCTTCTCCATGCTAATGTGGGGCTAATGTGACTCCATGAAGAACACTGTGAGCCCGTGAAACACCTCGACCTTCGTTCACACCCCAGTATGCATCATATATGAATTCTTGTATGTGAAATCTTTGCAAGTTCTCCTTCAACCAGGATGGCCACAGGCCCCTAATGCAGTGTCCCCTCTGGGCCAGCCTCAGAAATAAGTGCCAGAGAGCTCTGAGCCATTTATGTGCTTTGTTCTGTCTCCTCAAGGTGTCTACAGGCTTCCTGGCATGCTATTACTGCTCAAGAATATGTAGGATAGGGACATTTTTCTGGAATTCTCTGGGAGATGCTGTGGTAAGCAGTTCATCTAGTAGTTAAGGATACCTGGGCTTTAGATTCAATCACTTCTAGATTCACCAGACTCACTTCTAGATTCACTAGATTCTAGATTCAGTCTTTCAGCTAATATTTATTGAGCATCTAACATGTGCCAGGCTCAGTTTGAGATTGTGAGAGACGGGGGTTAGTAGAGCAGTGAAAATTCTCTACCCTTGTGGAAACTACTTTCTAGCTTGTGAAGCAGATATTCAACAAAGAAACAAAAAGATGAACATATCAGGAAATCATATACCTCCTGATGATGATGTACCCAGAGGGACACAGCATCACTTCTGTGATATTTCTACCAAAAATATGTGTAACCTGATAGAATTGTGAAGAAATATCAGCAAGCCCACACTGGGTAACATTCTACAAGACAATTGTTCTGTACTCTTTAAAAATGTCACAAAAAACAATGAAAAGCTGACACTATTTCAAAATAAATGAGAATAAAAATACCTGAAAACTAAAAGAATGCATAATCCTACATTAGATGCTGAAGCAGAGTTTTTAATGCTATGAAAGGTGTTATTAGTTCTGCTCAAGTTCTGCTCTGCTCCTCACTTGTCCAGAGTGGGCTGTGATTGAGGCCCCCTAGAGCTCTTTGTAAAATTTGGGTATGAGTTGCATTAATGTATTACATTAATGTTAATTTACTATGTTGTATTTACATTAAAATGTGGTTATTCTTGAGAGAGATAGAATGAATGAAGTTTTTGGGAATAAAAGATCCTGGTGCTTGCAGTTTATTCCCAAACAGATCAGTGATGATAACAAGAGCAATGACAACAACAAATCATAATAATATCTGGATGTCAGAAAGAACAACAAAAATCAAATAGTCCAAAATGTTGATAGTTGTTGAATCTGGGTGAAGGGTATACCAGCATTCATGGAACTATTATTGCAGATTTTCTATAAGCTTACAAGTCTTCAAAATAAAAAGTTAAGAAACAAAATCAAATAGTAATAAGTGCTCTGAAGAGGAAATGGGGATAGAGCACAGGGATCAGGGGAAGTCTCTTGTGAATGACCTTCGAGTAGAGACCTGAAGGAAAGGAGAAGTAAGAAGACCATGGGAAGGGAAGAGGATTACAGGAAGACAGAACAACAGGGGTGAAGACCTCAACATAGCAGTTTTTCTAGTGTGTCTGTGATCAGCAAGGAGGCCAGAGGGACTGGTGCAGAGTAAGTGATGAAGGAGAATGGTAAGAATGATCAGAGGTCAGATCAAGGAAAGGACATTAGATTTTATTGTAACTACAGAGAAACTATGCTAAGGTTTTGAGCAGAGTAGTACAATGGTCTGACTTCCATCTTAAGTAATCACTCTTTGCCACTTTGAAGGAAGTATGGAGCATGGAGCCAGAACTAGAATATAATTAACAAAATCAGTCACGGAGACCTTGAGGATGGTGTTGTACAGGTGAGACCAGTTGTCAGATTGGGATGATGATAGTAGAGGTAGTGTGAAGTGGGTGGATTCTGCATATATTTTGAAAGTCCCATTGACTAATGTATTGGTCAATCGACTGAATATGAAGAGGAAGGGAGAAATTGGAGTCAAGGATGATTCCAAGGTTTGAGGTCTATTAACTAGATAAAATACTATGCCCTTTACTAACTTAGAGTCTGTGAAATGAGGAAGTAAGCTAGAAGACTGCTTCCTAGAGGTCTTCAAGGACACACCAGTCAGGAATTCAGGAGCCTTTCTCTAGAATAATCCAACTGTTTCATTTGACCTTCCCAGGTCCCACTATGAACCTCTGGTCCTTGTGCTGCCCCAGAGAACACATGAGGGGTGCGAGAGCACAGAGAGATATCCCTTATGACTGCCAAGGTTCCTGCACCCATCTAGGCCTTGTCCATTGCAGGAGGAGGACTGGGAGTGGTGGGGAACTGGTTGGAACCTGCTCAGAGCCTTCACAGCTCGCTCTCTCTCTCTGTCCATAAGGGGTGACATATGTAGCATGGAAGATACTTCCTCCCCTTGCATGTCCTTGGGCCATCTCAAGGCTATACACTTGTTTTCTGGGTTGAACACACTCTTCGATATTGCCTGGCCACCATGGTAGCTCTTCAATCTTGTGTATGTTCCCCCACTTCTCCTTGCCTCCTTGGAATTCAGTTGTATAACTCTGCCTTTGGTTTCAGGCCACAGGGTCCATAGGAACATTGTTATCTGTTTCACTCTGCTCCAACTCCTTACACTATACTGGCTTGATACCCTCATGTACTCACCTGGTTTCTTGAATCTGGCCCCTGCCTGACCCAGGCTGCTGGAAGATAAGACTGCAAGAATACATTATAAAGGGAAACTGGAAGTCATAATACAGGTGAAAAGGGTTGGAGTTGGTATGTGTTGGAGAGGACAGATGAATACAGGAGATATTTTTAAGGAAAGGGAGATTAGCCTTGGTTACTGGTAGAAAATGGGATTTGAGATGAGAGAAAGGAAGACTCAAAGAGTCTTCTAGGCCAGAGCATTGTTCTAGGCCAGAAGATTGAAGGGATGCTTCATCTGTCATTTTCTTCCCACTAAATGTGGGAAATTCAAACATGTAAGGCAGGCAATCCATTCATTCAATTACTCACTCAACATAGAATGCCCATCCTATGCCAAAACCTGTACCTGCATGTTGGCGATCCAAAGATGAAAAGAACAGTCCTTGACCTCAGTGTATAGAATAAGAGTATGCAGAATGTTAGTTGTGGTGATGTACTGCTGCAAGTTATGGTAGAATGATAGGGCACCTGCATGCATAGAGTATTGAGCTCTATGTGGAGGAGTCAGGGAGAGCCTGAGGCAGAGCATTAGAAGCAATATTGGAGCTGAGATTTAGGTAATGAGCAGCAGGTCTCCAGGAACATATGTGAGAGAAGATGTCCCAGACAATACAGCATGGACAAGATAATCTACCCAGGTTTCCATCTTTATTAACCAGTGGAGCACATGCTAGATATACTTGCCTGTGCAACAGTAGAAATACTATAGAAATATCCTCAGTGCAGCTCTTTCTTATTGCAATTGATGTTTTAGGAGCACCGTATTTGCCTCAGCGAGCTTTTATGGAGTACTATATTAATTTGCTAGACCTGCCATAACAGAGTACAACAGACTGGGTGGCATAAATAACAGAAATTTATTTTCTCGCAGCTCTAGAGGCTAGAAGTCCAAGATCAAGATATTGGTTTATTTTGGGGCCTTTCTCCTTGCTTTGTAGATGGTCACCTTCTCACTGTGTCCTCGTATGATTTTTCCTCTGTGTGTCTAAATCTCCTCTTCTTACAAGGACACCAATCAGATCGGACTAGGGTACACCCTAATGACCTCATTTTAAACTACCTCTGCAAAAACCCTATCTCCAAGTAAAGTCATATTCTGAGGTACTGGGGATTAAGGCATTAACATAAGAATTTGAGGAGGGATGCAATTCAGCCGGTAGCAAATACCCACTATTTGCAAGGCATTATGAGAAGCAGTACTTGATAAATGAAACCTAGCATAGTACTGAATGTAAATCCTTTTGTTCTGCTGTCCATCACTTAATCTCTAGAACTACTTGATGTATAAATTGGAATCTAGAAAGATCCATACTGTAAAATCCTCACTGCTGTCAACACAGTTTTTCTACCTTTTAGACAGTCAGCCAGCCATCGTATTTCCATCTTCTCTGTCTTTCATTGACCTTCCTAGGGCTCATCACTCTCTTTGTTCTTGGGGGGAAACACCAGTATGGTCCTTGGGATTGTACACTTTCTCCCCACTGTCACACCACAACAGGAGCAGCAACTCGGAATGCAGAGTGGGGAGTGGCCACTGCCACCCGTGTTGGGTTTGATGGCCATGGCATCAGACAGCTTGGCGTGACTCCTACCTGAGGAGCTGGATGGCTCAGAACCCATACTCTCAGTTGCAACCTCAATGCCACCTGGGCAGGCAGGGGCTCTCTCTGACAAGATTCCAGAACTTGCCATACAATCCATTATAATGCAGGTCCTATCTCTCTGAACTCACCTCTTCATTCTCCCTGAAAAGGAAGCCTCTTGCCCAAAACATCAATGAGCAATGTACTGAATTTACTGAAGAATTTGAGGAGAAAAAGAAAAGGGAGAGAGGTTTATAAAGTACACTTCCATCAGTAGTTCTCTTACTCAAAAATCTCTGCCTCCATACCCACCCAGAATTTGTTTTCTCCCTGCTCTTTCTGGCACAACTCCCTCATGGCAGCCTCCCTTCACCCCCGACTCCTTTTCTATGACTGCTTGTCATCTCGTAACTCAGACCTTAAATCTGCAAACTTCACTTCTTCTCAGTATTCAGTAGAACAAAGGGCTATTATTTTTAAACTGAGATTGGTCCTTGGAACCGTCTTCCCCAGCTAGGTAGCTTCTCAAAGTATTTCTTCTGAATATATACAGTTCTGTTTCCTAAGAGGAATCTCTGAATCAGCTCTGAAGGTGATACAATCGCCCTGCATTTTTACACTGGCATCCACACGCCTTACCAGATATGGCAGAGGTGTGGTGGGGATTTTGAGAAGTCAGAGTTATGAAGTAGCCCTCGAGTGCCAGACACCTTGCCAGATACTTTAGATGCTTCATTTTATTTAAGCCTCACAACAAATCTGCAGGGAACCTATTATTACTCCTATTTTATGGATGGGGAATTTGGGACTCAGAGAAGTTAGATAACTTTCTACACTCACACTGCTGGAGACCAGCAAAGCTGGAAGGGCAACAAAGCCATTCTGACCCCAAAACCTTCACTGTGTCTCTTCCTCAGGTATGAAAGGCTCCTCTATCTCTGCACACAAGGGGAGCCTTAAAACTTTTGCTTTAGGTCTGGCGTGATGGCTCACATCTGTAACCTCAGCACTTCGGGAGGCTGAGGCAGGTGGATCTCCTGAGGTCAGGAGTTCAAGACCAGCCTGGCCAACATGGTGAAACCCCTCCTCTACTAAAACTACAAAAATTAGCTGGGTGTGGTAGTGGGTGCCTGTAATCTCAGCTACTCAGGAGGCTGAGGCAGGGAGAATTGCTTGAACCCAGGAGGCAGAGGTTACAGTGAGCCAAGACTGTGTCACTGCACTCCAGCCTGGGTGACAGAGTGAGACTCCGTCTCAGAACAAACAAACAAAGAAAAAAAAACTGTCACTTTATTAAGCATCTCAAAGCATCTCATCTTCTATGGACCTCAGACGTGCCACTTAGCATCTTTCGGTCCCATTTTCTCAATCTATAAGATTTGGGCACATTATTTAACTTCTTTCTACCACCCTCTCCTTATCCATAAAATAGGGACAGTAATAGTACCTGCCTCATAGGGTTAGCTTGACAATCCAAAGACAACCCATGTGAAGTCTTTAGGCTAGAGCCTGGTGTATAATAAGAGTACAATAACGACTTGGTAGTAAATGTATATCATTACTATGTACCAGTCACTGTGCTTCCTGTTGGAATTGGCTTCATGGTCTGCAGGAGAGCCCCAGAGCAGAGGTAGGAAGGGTGGTAACACATCGCACATGCTGCGCACTGGGGTCATGTAGAAGGGAGCGTCCAGAACCACCTGCAAGGAGGGCCAGGCTAGACTCCACAGAGAAGTTAAAGTTAGGTGAACCAGGCATGCTTCAGATACACTGAATGAGACACAGACCTCCCAGGAAGAACAAACTAAGGCACTTAAGGTTGATGTATCATTGGAAAACTGGGGCCTGCTCTTAGTGTATCTAGGTGCATGGGGTGCAGGAGGGGATGCCTGGAAATAATACTGGACAGGTGATGGCTGCAATCCAGCAGGAAGGGTCCCATATCCCACAGTAAGGAACCTGGTATAACCTAGAACTGAGGGAGGCCTTCAAAGCACTTAAATAGTTGAATTATATGTTTTAACGTTGATTCATACTTTAAGGTTTGAAAGAATGCCTCTGACTATTTCAGCCTCCATTGATAGCTCCTGTTTCTGACATATTAGAGTAGGCAGTGATCAAAACACTCAGCTTCACTTATTAGTATAAATATAGGGCTGTGTCACCCTCAGAAAGTTTTATGCATTGCTATTTTTCTCCAGAATTAGATCTTAGACTTCCTAAAAGTGGAGACCATTTAAAATCTTTCGTATTTTCTCACCATGCTGAATTCTCAGAGCTGGAAGGGAACTTTGCAGCCACTGAGCTCATCCTCTATATTTACTGGCAGAACCTAAGCCAAGGAGCTTGAGAGACTTGCCCACGACCACACATTTCATCAGTGGCAGAGCATGCAGTCAATCATATCTAATAACTGTTGCTTTACCAATACAGTCACTAATAACTGGTTCTTGGAGCTGGCTATGACAGAGCCAGGTAGACGTAAGAAGAATATTTCAACTTTGAAGTCACCATCCAAACTAAAGCAAATCAGTACCTGGAATATATTGTACTTGCTGTAAAAGAAATCAAGCTGTGAGTGGGAAAAAACTGTTGGTGAGAAATTTAATCCTTATACTAAACACTACATTTCTGAAGACCCCCAATGCTTACTGTCTGTCCATTGAGTTCACATGTAAAATGTTAGCGGTGAATGTGGAAAGTGCTTTGATAAACTACACCATCAGCCAAACTTGGAATAGATGAGGTGAATCTGCATGGCGGCTGGAATGTGAAGGGAGCTGGCTTCGCGCGTCAATGCGCGAGGGCTATTGGGCCACAATATGACAGTTATGTGCTCAATTCTTAGATGTCATCATTTAATGGTTTAATATTTTCTCAGAAAAATGGAAATAATGAGCATTTCAATGCTCTTTATTCATTGAACAAGACACAACTATTTTAGAAAAGTTAACAGGTTAAAAAAAATGTCCATTTAAAAATCAAAGACATAGACCACATGTGAGCATCAAGGAGGAAGCATTTGCTTGTCAAAGGTTCCCTGATGATTTCATTTCAACCCAGAAATAAAAGTCAGTACATTAATGGTACATTAATGGTTATTCCCTAAATAGCCAAGGAAATGACTGTATAGTGGCAAGCGACTTTATGGTTAAATGTCAGTGGGCAGGAAACATTTGATATGGTGACTGTGCCTCCTAATTTACTGCCTGTGTGGGCAGACTCTTTGCATCAGTACCACCCCTTTCCCATATAGCGTGGACTTTAGATCCTGGCAGAAACAATCAAGTGCACACTGGTTAATTAACTTGATGTGCCACTGCGGAACAGGCTGGTAAATCAATACACCTGCTATTGCATTCACCTTCAGGCTGCAATTCTCTGTGTTCCAGCGCTCTCATGACTCCCAGTTTTTGCATTCCCTGACTAATTGCCATAGAAGTAGTGCTGCTCAGCCTGGCAACCACATGGATTATTGCTGAAATTCCGGCAGGCACCAGAAAATAAAACACACTAAGCAGAGAAATTTTGCTAAGAGCACATCAAGGGTGGGATACCTTATGAAAGTCCATTTGGCTTTAGAAGCTTTGTAGACAGACGGGTCTGTACGAGGGTCTTCATTCTGCAACTTCCTAGCCATTTAACTTCGGGCAAGTTGCCATTTTTCTGTTTTGTCATCTGTAAAATGAGGAAATAACCTAAAATGGACCCTCTGAGCTACCTTCCCATCCTACCACTGTGCATTGCTCTAGTCCATTCACCCTCCCGTCTCTGAAATGGTTATTCCACGTCTCCCTCTTTCAGCTTCTGACATCTCCTCCCTCCATCTCCCATTGTCTCTGACTCAGGAGACAGACTTTTTTTTCTTTATTCACTGGGCGTATAGAAGCAATCAAAAGAGAAAAGCCACATCCAGCCAATACCAATTCCATCAACTCTTCTCCATCTTTCTCCTTACAGCAGCCTGCCTCACTCCAATTTAAAGGCAATCCTTCTTCTCAACTACCCAGGGACATGGCTCCAGCATGCCCCTTTCTCTCTTATGCATCATCAGATTTAACACATGCTGGAGTAAGCTCCTGTATTTAAACAAACTATGACAGAACAACTCCCTGGATGCTACATTTCCCTTCAGATATTGCCCCTTTTCACTAATCTTCTTTATAGCAAAGCTTCTCAAACCAACTGTCCATGTTCACTACCTCTGCTCACTTTTCTCTCTGCTCACTTTTCTTCCAGCCATCCTCTCCTGAAACCTCCTCAGTTAGGCTGTCACACTCACCACTTCACTGAATCTTCTACTGTTAAGGTCTTCCAAAGACATTCCCTTTACCAAATACAATAACCAATTCCTAAACCTCTCCTTACTTGACATTATTATTTAAGATTTATTTCATGCTTTTGGCTATTCTCTCTTCTTTGAATCATTTTCCTCCCTCAGCTTCTAACACACTCCTCTCTTTGGGTCTTCTCCTTCCTTATCAGCCTCTCCTTCTCAAGTTCCTTTGCTTGTCCTTACCAATCTTCTTGTCCTTTAAATACTGAAATGTCCCAGAGCTCTGTCCTCAGATCACTTCTCCTCTGTGTCTGCACTCACTGCCTATGTAGTGATCTCATCTAGTCTCATGGTTTTAAATACCATCAATATGCTAATTACTCCCAAGGTATTACTCCAGCTTGGACCTTTCCCTGGAATCCCAGAATCATATATCCAGCTGCCTAACTGGCAGCCCCACTTGAATTCCAAATAAGCATTTCAAACTTATTCAAAACTCAACTCCAAATTCAGCCATATCTTACCATAACTATGCAAGGCCAAGCTAAAATTACTTCTCATCAGGATTATCGCAAGAGTCTCCTCTCCCAACTTGTCTCCCTGTTTCCATCTTGCCCTCCTCCAGCCGGTATTCCACACAGCTGCTAGAGTGACCCTTTTAAATAAAAGTCAGAGCCTGTCACTCCCCTGTTCAAAACCATCGCCCTTAGGATAAATCCCAAAGCCCTTGCCATGACCTACAAGGTCCAGCAAGAAGCTGGCCTTGGCATCTGCTCTTTCTCTCCCCCATGGTTCTTATCCAGATGCAGCGACCTCCCAGTGCTTTTCCGATACCATGCCCTTGCTCTCTTGTTGGGGCCTCAGCTCCAGGTTTTTCCATTACCCACAATGCTCTTCTCCAGCATAGCTCAAACACTCACTTCATGTCTCTGTTCCACTGTCACCGGTCAGAGAAGCCTTCCTTGTCACCTTCTAATGCCCAGCTCTGGCCTTATTTTCCTTCGTACCTCCTCTCCCTGTCCAAATTTATATTATTTACCACCTTGATTATCTACCTATAGTCTATCTCCACCCACTAGATCTTAAAACCTTAAAATGAAGGTTTTAATCCTGTTTTTTACTGTTGTAGCCCCCAAATCAAGGTCTATGCCTAGCTCAGAGCAGTACCCATGATAGACATTCATTGAATTATTATTATTAATATTATTATTACTATTATAATAGATGGAGTTTCACTCTTGTTGCCTAGGCTGGAGTACAATGGCACGTGTTGGCTCACCACAACCTCCGCCTCCCAGGTTCAAGCCTTCCGAGTAGCTGGGATTACAGGCATGCACCACCACACCGGGCTAATTTTGTATTTTTAATAGAGACAGGGTTTCTCCATGCTGGTCAGACTGGTCTCGAACTCCCGACCTCAGGTGATGTGCCCACCTCAGCCTCCCAAAGTGCTGGGATTGCAGGTGTGAGCCACCACACCCGGCCTGAATGAATTATTGAATGAATGATCCCCTACCCATAAGGTTGCTAGAATGATTACATGAAGTAAATGATACAGAGTAGTTTCACGCACATGGTAAGGTTCTGAAGAATATCTGTTTCTTTCATCATTATTATTATAAATAAAATGGAGCTGGGCCATGGCAGTGGTACATGGAAGCTGATCACTTTGTGACATCTGTGATGATCAGGGTTTGCTTCTATTTCTTCATTTCATATGTTCTCTTCTGGCCTCTGCTCTTTTGGGATAATTAGAGAAAGCATGTTCCTTTAAGCTCATGTCTAGGGCTTAATTTAACTTGTAGGTATTTCTTTGAAGATTCCCACTTGAATAAGTCACAGTGACTTCCAAAACAGATTCTCCAGCTCTAGAGGCAGGCAGGGTCCAATGGCTTGATACAATTTCCAAGCCACATCCCCCAGAGCAAGAAAAATGTGGCAGGTCTCCTGGCATCATACTTGAACATCATACATAAACTTCCAGGGAACACAGAACACCACACTGCATATGACAAAGGGTTTGAAAGGAGAAGTAAAGCACGTGAGCACAGGAGGGAGACAAGACTGGATATGTGTAAGCATCCTCCCTGTCACTTTCCCTGTCCTGGCAGCAGAGGCCATGCAGTGACATTTGATGCTTTCCTTTGATAAACAGGGCATGCTCCTTTATCATTTTTTTAGAAATTTGAAATATATAAAATGAAAGAAATAGTTCCCCAAAAAGCAGATTTGCTTTCCTGCTCCACATCCTCACTGATGGCCAGAAGTAGTATCATCTCCCTGGAGGTGGGGGGTAACTCTCCTCCACCGCTCCATCCCTCCTCTAAAGACACCAACAGTGGAAAGAGCATGGGGATGGGGACTGGAGGAAGGCAGATTCAATCTGAACTCTGGTCTTGATTCACAGAAGCTGTGTGACCTTAGGCAAGTTGATTAACCACCCTCAGCTTCCATTTCTCCAGGGATAAAATCGCATCATCACCAAATGGTTGGAAGGATTAAGATAGGTTGCCTGGCGAAGCACTTAGCTCAGTTCCGTATTCCCAGCTCCTTGCTTCCCCCTTTTGCCCCACATCATCCACTATCCACTTATATCCTGTGGAGTTCTCAGAGGACTCTCCCACACATTATCCTCTGCCACTCTCACGACAGGGTGCGTGTTATTCTGATTTTGAGACATGAGTAGTCAATTTATTGAATCATCTGAACTCAGTAGGGAGCAAACAGAAAATGATTTTGATTTTTCTGTGTGATGTTGTTTACTTTGATAAACCTCTCCCTGGGTTGCACATCCCATGACAAAACCTTGGCAGATTCCTTACCTTCCTGTTCAGTTTAATGTATTAAATGCCCTTCTAAAATAAAACTTCAGTCTTACCTCCTCTGTAAGCCTCCCTTCCTCCAGCATCAGTCCAGTTTATAGCCTGAAGGACTTGAAGTGAAGAGGGTCTGCACTGCTCTTTTGCAGCATCCAGGTCCTCACCTCAACGTGGCTCAATCTCAATGAATGATTGTCTCATAGCCCCCCTCACTTAGCTTTTTTCAGAGATGGAGTGTCCTCTTCAAAATCAATGCTATGCTTCCAAGGACTCAGGACTCACTGCCCTGTATCCATCAGGATACACTAGCTTATGCCTCAGCAATAAGCAACTCCACAATAACTCAGGGACACCTCCCTCTTCCTCCTTCTTTGGCAGCTCTGACTCCTCTGTTAGTCTGAGCTGTAGGGCAGAGGGAAAGGGACAAAAGTCTTAGCTGGTCCACTGCTTCTGACCTTTCTGCAGGTTGTTACAGCTTCTCTGGCTAAACTTTTCTAACTGATCATGCCCTATTAGCAGCCCTAGTGGGGCTTTTCAGAGGGCTTTGCAGGGCCTCTCTTTTGTAAGGCTCCCTGAAGTGGAGAGCTGACTTCACACAACCACATCTGACCTCAGGAGGGCAAAGAAATACAATCCCACTACATGCAGGAGGGTGGAGAGAACAGCATTGTACTGGTTATCTATTGTTGTGTACACACTATAGATACCCAGTTTAATGACTTAGAACACCAGTCATCTTTTTAGTTGAAGAGTGTATGTGTTGACAATTTGACAAGGACTCAGCTGGATAGTGCTTCTGGTCTCATCTAGACTCCCTTATTCCTGCAGGACAGCAGGGTGGCTCTGCTTCTAGACCGTATCCTAAAGTGGCAGAGAATTGACCGGACCATGTGTCTCATAATCCTTCAGGCTTCACTGGGCAGTTTGGTAGGTTTCTAGAGGGAGGACAGAAGTATGCAAGGCTCTTAAGGCCTGGGCTTGGAACTGCTTTAAAATTGCTTCTGCTACCTTCTATTGGTCAAATTTCAGAAACCAACAAGATTCAAGGAGTGGGAAACTAGACTCCACTTTTGATAGATTGAGATGCAAATTCACATTGCAAAGTGCATGGATAAGGGAAAGGGGAGAGAACTGCAGGCTTTTTGTAGTCTACCCCAAACACTAATGACCACCATATCTTCCTGGACTTCTGAAGTGGAACTTAGGGGGTTGAGACAGAGGTGGTTGGGCTTGGCAAGGCCATGTAAACTTGTCTGATATATTGTGTCGGGGGAGTCTGACCACACTTATGGATACCCTTATTAGACAAGAGTAGTGAGCACCATTTGTTTATTTTTCTCTTTTTAAATTACTTTTATGATTTTATTTTTAATGACATAAAATAATTGTACCTATTTATGGAGTACATAGTGATTTTGCAATGCATGTATAGTGATTACATCAGGGTAATTAGCATATCCATAACATCAAATATTTATCATTTTTTTGTGTTGGGAACATTCAGAACTATCCTCCTTCTAACTATTTGAAACTATATAATATATTATTGTTAACTATAGTTATCCTACAGTGCTGTAGAGCACTAGAATTTATTCCTCCTATCTAGCTGTCATTTTTTTATATAAAAAATCTTTCCCTATCCTCCTTTCTCCCTGCCCTTCCCAGTCTCTAGTATCCTCTGTTCTACTTTTAACTTCTACGAGATAACTTTTTTTTAGCTTCCACACGTGAGTGAGAACATGCAGCATTTAACTTTCTTTTCCTGGCTTATTTTATTTAACATAATGTCCTCCTGTTCCATCCATGTCATCCACAAATGATAGAGTTTCATTCTTTTTTATGGCTGAATGGTATTTCATCATGTACATGTATCATATTTCCTTTATCCATTCATTGTGTTATTGGACCAATAGATTGACTCCGTATCTTGGCTATTGTGAATAGTGCTACAATTAACGTGGGGGGGCAGATGTCTCCTCAGTATAATGATTCCCTTTCATTTAGATAAATTCCCAGCAGTGGGATTGCTGAATCACATGGTAGTTCCATTTGTAGCTTTTTGAGGAACCCCCATACTGTTCTTCATAGAAGTTGCACTAGTTTGCATTCCCACAAACAGTGTCTATGAGTTCCCTTTTCTCTGCATTTGTCATTTTTGTCTTTTTGTTAATAGCCATTGTAACTGGGGTGAGATGATGCTTCACTGTGGTGTTGATTTGCATTTCCCTGATTAGTGATGTTGAACTTTTTAAATATATTTGTCAGCCATTTGTATGTCTTCTTTTGAGAAATGTCTGTTCAGATCATTTTCTCACTTTAAAATTGGATTGTTTGGAGGGTTTTTGTTGTTGTTGTTGTTGTTTTGCCATTGAGAGGTTTGAGTTTCTTGTATATTCTAGATATTAATCTCCTGTCTGATGCATATTGTGCAAATGCTTTTTCCCATTCTATAGGTTGTCTTTTCACTCTGTGCCAGTGGGGATTGTGCCATGCACACAGCACATCTCACCCCACAGCCTGGGTCTGCATGATCCATTGATTGTAAGAGAGACTGGTCCATCATTGCATTGCAGCTCCAGAAACCAAAACGATCACTTTCTTTCAAGACCAAGAGTTTATGGAGCAAAAATGCTGACAGCTTCTTCCAGTTTCCTTTGCTGTGTAGAAGCTTTTTAGTTTGATATCTGAGCATCTTTTTTCTGAAGCTTTGGGTCATACATGTTTATTCCCGGCAACAGAAAGAACTCCCATGGATATTCAATTACAAAAAGAAACCACCTTAAAGGTGAAGTGACCTGTTGCTGGGTGAAAAGAAAAACTATGTACTAAGGACTAGTGATGAGAAAGCAGAGTAAACAGGAGAGACTTTTAAAAGGCCACTGTGGGGATGGACAGAGCAAGGTGCACCATGGTACAAGCTGTCATCAGGGTCCAGAATCCTCCAATTCCTGGATCCAGAATAGAGGGGTAGATTAAACTCAAACCCAGACCTGCCAGAATCTTGTGCTTTTCCAAACCTGTTTTGGTGCCTTTTCATAAGCCCCAGAAGCAAAGGAGAAATAGTCTAGTTTGTCATGGTCAAAATAAGAGGGAGGGCAGCAGGAAGAGCAGAGAAAGTCAAAGGGATAATACAATATGTCCTATGTCCTACACACGCACACACACAAGTAACTTATCCATATGCTTCAGACCCAAGCAGATTTGAGAGTTCCTGGTTTGTGCTCTGTGGATAGTTCAGCGAGATCGATTTTGAGTCAGACAATAGACTCTTCTGCTTTACTGTGTGCAGAGACAAGTGGCTGCTAAGTGATCACAAGAGAGAAAGGCCAGCTTTACACATGTAGCCTTTGAGTCCATGAGTGTGTATACTTAATATTTCCAATGATTCAAATTCAAAAGGCAAATTATGTCAAAACCCAATGTGGTGGGACACTTTGACAGCACACTGGTAGGACTTTAAGGAGGCAGGGGAGGAGGAGCAGGGGCAGAAGCAAGGGCAAAACGGGACCTCTTTCTGCTCATCTGGCTTAGTGGCGGGTGGGGGGATATTCCCTCTTTACTAGGCACTGCCATCACCCCCCCCACACACACACACAGGGACATTTATGAGCCTTCGCAAGGCTGAGGGTGTCCGTGGGGACTGTGCAGTGCACACAGCAGACCTTACCCCCACAGCCTCGGTCTGCTTGATCCATTGATCGTAAGAGAGACTGTTCTGTCATTGCATTGCAGCTCCAGAAACTAAAACGATCACTTTCTTTCAAGACCAAGAGTTTACGGAGCAAAAGTGCTGACAACTTCTTCCAGCGAACCAACAGTGAAGACACGAAACTGCAAGCACACATGGTGGCTGAGATCAGCCCCAGCTCCAGCCCACTCCCTGCTCCAGGAAGCCTGACGTCCACACCTGCCAGGGCTGGCCTGCATCCAGGCAGCAAGGCTCATGCCTTTCAGGATTACATCTTCAAGAAGCCCACTTTCTGTGATGTCTGCAACCACATGATAGTGGGTAAGGCCTTCTCACACCCCTTTCTCCAGATCCCAGCACCCCCAGAAAGTTGAGTGAGAGTGGTGTGCCACGGGTCCAGGTACCTACGGACAGATGCTAGGCCTCAGAGATTTACATGCAGGAAGATCATTCAGGAGTGCTTTGGGGAACAATATTTGTGAGAAGGTAAGGGAAGCAGCACTAGGAAGTGGGAGAAGCTGGGTTGTGATATAGTTGTAATCAGGACTTCAGCTGATCCCCTGGAGATCCCTAAAGCTCTTTAGCGTGTTCTTGCATTGAAGCCCGAGGTCTGGGTCTTTGAACACCTGCATCAGCCCGTCACTGCATATAGGCAACGAGTGAGACTTGGAATCCTTGTTGCTTCCCAAAAAGACGCCAATATCTGTCATATGTGCATGGTCATATCATATCATATCATATCTTCTCCTTATCTCCTGCCCTCTCCTTGAACCAGTGGGCTAGCCACATCTTGCACTACTCATGGCAAGGACAATTGGGAGCATCCAAAGCCTCTTAAGGCCTTGGGCCGGAGGTGGCACAGTATGGCTTCTACTGGCATTTCATTAGCTGAATTAAGTTATGTGGCCAAACCCATAGTCAAGGCAGGGGCAACCCCCTAGCCCCCACCTGCCATCTCTAGTAGCAAGGACTGCAAGCCACCTGGCAAAGGGCTTGGATATAGGGAGGGGTGGAGAATGGGCTCAGTATCTAATCTACCATTTAGGATGCTCTCTGGATTACTGATCTTTTTTTGTTTGGTAGAGTCTGCTAAGTCTTGGAGCTCCCACCCTTCCACTTCACATCTCCATATGGACTTAATGCCTAGCATCTGACTGTCAGCTTGGGGCTGCTGGGCCGGGGGTGGTGGGAGGGTCTCATCATGTCTCATGCTTACAGCACTTAGACACTTCGGCCTCTAACTTAGTTTCTGTGCCTGCCTGGCTTCTGAATCTGTGTCACTTTCAATTTCCACACAAATTTCCAGTGGGCCTTTTCAAGGCAGTGTTATTCATAAATAACCCTTAAATAGGTGATGATGAGCCTCTATTTTAGATCTCAATGTGATGAGTGTGAAAAGACAGAGGATGTGTTTTTAAAAATGAGTAACGGAAATGAGTTCACCTCTGAGGAATGTCATAGTCGTTACCCTAAAGAGGATTCTAGGTACACCTCAAGTACAACAACAATTTTGAAAGACCCTATTTTGAACATCACTAAAAAAAATCCTATGCTAAAGAGAATTGCACTGTACTTTTCTCTCGTCAGAAACAAATTTACATTGCAGCTGTCATTTTATCTTTATAAAGAAAGAAAAAAGAATCAACAAGTTTCACTGCTCTTTTCAAGGACAGAAACAAAATAAACCAATATTAGGCTCCCTTCAGGAAAGAACAAAAGGGTTTAGAAAGGGGATATGGAGCAGAAGGAAAAGGGGGAGAAGGAAAAGGCAGGAGGAAGGAGGTGAGAAGAGGAAGAGAAATGAAGATAAGTAGGGGCTGGTGTATGCTGTAACTTCCTAAAACAATACATAGGGTGTTTTAATTATCTGATAATGGAGCACAATTGATCTGCCTCTCTCTCTTTCTTGATCCTTCAGACATAGCTTTCTGTCTCCACATAGATTACCTGAAGATTTATTTCCTTCAAGCCACAGGTTATCCTCATATTCTAGATTTTGCGGAAAGACTACCTGCTGTTATCCCCTTAGAATGACATCTCAGAAAAGATGTTAAAGTTGTTTGTTTTTTCCTTTCAACTGGGAACCAAAGGTTGTATGATGATAGCCAAGAAGAATCAAATCTCATCTGTGCTCTTTCCAACTGACAGATACTTCTTTAAAAATAAAATGAACCTGACATCCTCCATGTACACTCACAGTTCAGTTTACAAGGACTCACGTTTGTGCCTTCCTGACAGCTGTGCCATGAAGATGGAAAGTCCTCACCTTTGCCATAAGATCCCTGATCAAGAAAAGTAGACCAGGACCCCAGCCTCATTCACTGCCCACCCATTTCTAGTTTCCTTAGCTTCTTATTGCTGGCTAGGCCTTTGCCCTTGAACTTGACACCTGAAATTGCTATTTACCAGGTTCTCAGACTTGTTGTGTTTAGCAGGCACCGTGGCATGCCCTCCAGCTAACCTAACCTTGCCTTCAACACATTGATACCCTTTATGATCACCTCTTAAGCTATCCTTTCCCTGAAACTTTGGTCACCTAAGCAAGCCAAAGATGATCAACCCAGCTTTTCACAAAGACATGAAATAGGCAGTTAGGTGTGTCTGTCAGCTTCAACGCTGAATGCCCCTGCCTTTGAGTCACTGGGACTCAATACTGAGTCTTAGTCTAAGAGAATTCTGAGCTGTCTCTTGTACTTGGCTAGAGGAACACACTTCCTCCACCAAGCAGATCCACTCTTAGGCCTTGACAATGATGGTTAGGGGTGGGAGGACTCAGCTTCACTGTGTACCACCTAAATGTATTCCATTTATGGCATTCTATCTTACAGTGAATTAACTGTCTACAATGACTCATTTCAGGAAAGCATTAAATCTGTGTGATAATCTGCATCTCATTGAAATTTCAAAGACTTCAACAAGTCAACATGTACTATTAATATAACTAACTCAATGCATGGGTCTACTTCATCAAATAAGGAGATGTTTCTGAGGGACTCCATTCTGTTTATTGCCAGATATCTTGTTTTGAAAACTATTTTTAAATTAACTAAATGTTTTTAATTCAAATTCACTTAGAAGACACAGCATATTAAACGGAGTCATATTTTCTAAACAGATATTTCGAAAAATGTGTTTCATTGCCTAAAATTTCAAGTTTCTTGATACAGTTGCTGCACAAAGAATCATTCACTTTCATAATTAGCATCCATTGGGGGAAATAATAATGGCAATGGCTTAGGAAAGCATCCCTAGAAGCAGGCCCTGAGATGGGGCGTCTTACGAAAGAGATTTGCTGTGAGGAGTGCCTTCAGCAGAAGGAGAGTCAAAGAAGCAGGAGAGGTGGGAGAAGGAGCTAAGCAAGGGTGTGGTCTCAGCTGGAATCTGCTTCAGACAAATTCCACCTAGTGGTCCCACCTTCAGACAAAGGACTAGCCTTTGTACATTTCTGTCCTTCAGTCACTAGCCATGCCTGCCCCCAGGAAGTAGTGAGAGTGTGGCATTCCAGGGAGGGAGCATCCCACTTGGCCAAGGACAGCTCCCTGGAAAGAAAAAGGGGGGCATCTGTGAGTCATTGGCTGCCAACACTCACAGCACTAGAATGGTAAATAAGATCAGGACAAGGCTCCACTATATCTGTAAACATACTTCGATGCTACAACATGAAGCATAAAACACTCTCCACTAGGAACAAATTTAAAATGCAGATGAACCTTGCAATTGCTGTACCTAAAACATTATATTGCCATTATAATGAATAATATAACATGAGAAAATACTACATTACACTGAGTCCCAGACCTTCTGCTGTGCTGTTATTTGACAATTAGGTTGTTTTCTGACCTATTCTGACCTCATTCCATTGCTCAACAAAGCCATAAGCCATTAACCAAACCTTGAATGGAAAAAATATATATGTATACACACACCACACGCACACACATACACACACACACGCATACACACACACACATACATAAAGACATTGAACTAAAAAGACAAATCAATGTTTGCTCATCAATGAAGTTGTCTCTTGGCAAGAAAGGCCAAAGATCAAAGGGAATATTAAAAAGTAAATGTCAACTCTGTGAATTCTTAGAACGGAATTGCATCTCTAAGGTTCTGTCCATCACTTAATTGAAGTTGTTTTAGGAGCTGTACAGTTTGTAAATAATAAAATACAAATTCTCTCTAAAACTTTTATTTTTACTGTTTCACATGGATACTCTCCTTTGGGCCATAGTGTGTTTCCATATTAAAATGCAGCACCCAGAACCCAGTGGTTTGTCCAATGCAATTATTATTCTCTGGTGTCCAGAACTTAGATGCTTCTTTACTACTAGAGGACAAAAAATGCGGTGTAATGTCTGGTCCAACAGATGCAAATAGTTTGTTTCTCTCTTTGCACATTCGGCCCACTTGAGAGAATCCTACTGATTGTGGTCACAGATTTTTTTTTTTTTTTTTTTTTTTTTTTGAGATGGAGTCTTGCTCTGTCGCCCAGGCTGGAGTGCAATGGCACGATCTCAGCTCACCGCAACCTCCGTCTCCTAGGTTCAAGTAATTCTCCTGCCTCAGCCTCCCAAGTAACTGAGATTACAGGCAGGTGCCACTGTCCCCAGCTAATTTTTGTATTTGTAGTAGAGATGGGGTTTCGCATGTTGGCCAGGCTGGTCTTGAACTCCTGACCTCAAGTGATCTGCCCACTTCGGCCTCCCAAAGTGCTTGAATTACAGGCATGAGCCACTGCACCCAGCCTGGCCACGGAATTTTAAGTGAAAATAAGTAAAGCTGGAACATAGTCATGCTAAGGAGATGGTGACCCAGCAGATAAGGAATGTTTGCAGGAGGTGGCAATGTTTGGCCTGGAAAAGACTTTGAAAACTATTATCTTAAAATAGTTGAAAAGATCTCATCTGGAAGAACGTTTAAACTCACTTGGGGCCCCAAGTGCAAAATGACAGATGATACTTTGAGGCAGAGTTCAAGACACTAAAAAGAGCAGTTTCTTAAAGCAGTTTCAGAAGCAGCCTCCACTGGCACAGTGGCTTGTACCTGTAATCTCAGCTACTGGGAAAGGTGAGGTAAGAGGATAGCTTGAGGCTAGGAGCTTAAGACTAGCCTGGGCAAAACAGTGAACTCCCCCACTTCCGACCCAGTCTCTAAAAAAATAAAATAAAATGAATAAAATTAAATAGAAAAAAGTTAGCCAGTCATAGTAGCACACACCTGTAGTCTCAGCTACTCAGGAGGCTAAGGAAGAAGGATCACTTGAGCCCGGGAGTTTGAGGCTACGATGAGCTATGATCACACCACTGTACTCCAGCCTGGGTAACAGAGTGAGACTTCATCTCTTAAAAAAAAAAAATAAAGAAAGAATATTGATGTAGGCTCTGTGGATTTGAGGAGAGGATAAACTATGTGCTTGGCAAATGCTGTCTGGTGTACCCCCTTTGGATATTCACAGCACACATTAGCATTTTGAAATCCTGCCGTCCTGGAAACAACCCAGGTGTTCTCAGTGGAGAACGGAGGCAGTGGGACAAATGGATTGTAACTAAGGAGTTCTCTATCAACAGCTACTTTTCTGTAATTCCATTTGGCTGCTATTGAACACAGTTTGGCATGTATCTCTTTAATACACATAATTCAGAGAGAATTTCTAACTCTCGCAAGGGCAGATTCATTAAAGAGTTGTTAAGACTTCAATATAAGGTCCATCCACTGTTCTCACAGGATTATTAAGTATAAATGGCACACATGGACATACGGCTTGTACACAGCACCTTTCAGCTAAGAAAAGCACAACATACTTTTAAGTTAGTGTCTGCTATTATTTTTCTGAAATTTTATGCCTGCTGCCAAGTACTGTGTATTTTAAGAAATCTCTCATTGAAAATTACTTAAATGAAACACTAAACCACAATCCTTCCAGCAAAGATTGAGCAAAAATTGATGCTGGTAGACTTCAAGGAGGACATATCCTAGAGTCTCACACAGAAATGGAAGTGATACTCGTTAGGGGATACTGTTGTGCTCTGGAGCATTGCATGTCATCTCAAAAAATCCTTGAGCTGCCATCGAAAGAGAAGACAGGACAAGAGGAAGTGAGGAGGCCTGCTCTTGTGATCGTATTTCCCACTGCTCTCCCACAAATATTCACGTATCCGTGGAAGGTCCTAATACTATTTTCTGGGCCCATTTTTAGTTCCTCAGCATTTGGCTCTTCCTACTGGAACATCTGAATGTCCTTCCTTCCTACTCTCTCCATCAATCCAGTCCTACATCTATCAAGACCCAATTAAAATGCTTTATCCAATTCTATGGTGATCACTTACTTTCTCTGAATTTCCATGTTATTGACAGTGTAGACTTTGGTAAGCTCCTCGAAGAAACAGCCAGCTGTAATTTATGTGCCTATTCCCATTGCAGCTATACAGCATACACCTGGCACACAGTGAGTATTTTTTTTTTTTTAACCGTTGTTAGTAAATGGGGAAAAAATAGTTTGCCTTCAAATAAAAACAACAGCAATGGAAGCAAATTTAAACAAAAATAGAAGAACAACATGGAAAATTTTCTGATTTTCTAAAAGTCACTCCTAAGTATACCAAGGCTCCAACCTGCCCAAAAGGCAGCCTGACACAGAGACCCTCTTCCCTCATCTGTCATCTTTCTCTTCATTTCTCCTTTGTGTTCCATATTTTAATGCAAAGATACTTGGTGCATGAAGGCCATAACAGGGATATCTTCACTGTGAATTATATCCATACCCAAATAAAATGGCATCCTATCCAGAGTCTCGCCCTGTCGCTCAGGCTGGAGTGCGTTGGCGCAATCTTGGCTCACTGCAACCTCCACCTTCCAGGTTCAAACGATTCTGGCTTGTGTTTCCTTCCTTGCTGCCTCAGCCTCCTGAGCAGCTGGGATTACAGGTGCCTGCCACCATGTCTGGCTAACTTTTGTATTTTTAGTAGAGATGGGGTTTCACCATGTTGACCAGGCTGGTTTCGAACTCCTGAACTCAGGTGATCCACCCACCTTGGCCTCCCAAAGTTCTGGGATTACAGGTGTGAACCACTGCACCCGGCCAGTGGCATCCCATCCCATTTAAAGCTTCTGTCATTAATTCCACTTTAATAATAATATTTCCAGCTTAGTTGTTTTTTTTTTTTTATGTTTGCTTGATAGGCCTTTATCTACATTTACACTCAACCTTTTTTGTCGTGTTCTCTAAGTGCTTCTTTTGAAAATAAACATAATTTGTTTTTAGATTTCTTTTTTGCCCAACCTGAATTTTTATTCACAAACAGAAGAGGATTTGCATTTCTTGTCATGAGTGAAATATTTGGCTTTCCCTCTGTCTTATGATTTACATGCTTTCTATTTTGTGTTTCCTTCCATTTTGTGTGTGTGTGCGGTGTTTCACATGTGGTTTCTATGTTCTTTCTTTTTAATAGCTACTCATTTGTTGGCAGATATATAATATGTTCTACTAATAATTACCTCTGAGATTTTCAAAACATTCTTTATTCTACATTTCTCAAATTATTAAAAGTAAAATAAATATGGTATTTTGTTCCTCTGTGATTCCAGACAAATTTACCGAACTTTTCGTCTCAACTCCCACCTCCCTAGCAACAGTATTTCTACTTCCTGTTTTTGCAAATTAATCCAGATTTTAAAAATCAATCCAGGTTTTATTATTTCAGTATTTTATAGTTCATACTTTTGATTGAGAATAAATCTTAAGATATATATAAATTTTATAACAAGATTTATACATCTTGTTAGATATTTCTAGCTTTAACCAGTTTCAATACTCACCACCATTCTATTCTATTACTACATAATTTCCCAATTCTTTTTCTTCTTTTCTTTCCTTTTCATTGCTACATAATAATTATACCTATTTAGGAGTTATGTGTGTTATTTTGATACATGCATGCAGTGTTTAATGATCAAATCAGGGTATTTAAGTTATCCATCACTTCAAACATTCATCATTTCTTTGTGTTGGGAACATTTCAAATCTTCTCTTCTAGCTGTACTTAACTTCCCTTTGCTTAAGCTCTTATTTTTGTTTTGTTTCTCGGTTGCTCAAAGTTTATTTTCAGTAATTTTTTTCAAGAAGAAAACGTTGAGTAGCAAATACATAAGGGAGTCAATTGCCATGGATTCCACTAGTTTAGCTAATGAGTCTCTTGCAGGTGGGGGCAGATTGGTGAGCAGAGGTCAACTCAGGGCTTTCCGGTGGCTTTACGCAGATCCGCTCTTTAGCATTGTTTCCCTGCCTGCTTTGCTCTCACTGAAGTTACTAGCACATTCTTGCCTTTTATATTAGTCTATAAAACCTAAAGACTCGGGCACTGCTGCATTATGTTAGCAATTAAATCAGCCGCAGTATCAGGTCTGTCCTTCACTGCCTCTATGAAGGATTTGGATTGTGAAATTTTATTTTTTGCTTCCCTATACCCCACACATCATTTCAGCATATTTTTAAAATTTCTTCTTTAGATTCCTTTATCATGCTATCCGATTCTCTTGTATTTTATTGCCAACCAAAAGCAGATGCTGTTTATAATTGCCTTTTGTTTAACATAGTATAACTTTTCAAGGCATGTCTTTCCTTATGGCATTGTCTAAAGGGGTAAAGGAGACAGATCGTGTAATACAGTCACATAAACTGGCACATGGCAAATGTGACAACATAAATTCCAGAGGGCAGACACCATGATGTGCTGTGTTCTCTGAAGTGTCCTCAGTAATAAGCCCAGCACCTATCTAATAGTTGGCCAACATGAATTTGTTGAGTGAGTGAATGAGTGTTCAACCAGCAAGAAATATTATCATCGGAAATACAGTTATGATCATTTTTATGATACACAAAGCAAAATGCCAAGAATTAAGAAGGTAGAATTGCAGTTAACTCCAATAATCATTTATCCATCACACATGGACTAAGCACCAACTGTGTGAGGGGCCCTATACTGATATCTGGGACCACCAAGTCTGACATCATCATAAATTCAAGTGAGAGATTGAGAGGTAACAAAGGAAAGGGGAATAGACATTACCTAGAAAGTGGCAGAAAGGAGGAGCCCCTGCCACTATAAGCCAAAGGCCTGTGGGGCCTCCTTCCATGACTGACTCTTCAATTATAGGTGGACAAGGTGGGCTCAACAAGCCTCCTGGTGCTCTCCCTGGCCTTCCAAGGCCATCCCACCCAGACCCCTATCCAGGTGATCAAACTGGAATGTCCTAAAACCAAACTGCTAATGGGAGGATGTCTGAACTCTATTTTGGGTACCAGTTTGTGGAAGTTGGGAAGCCAAAGGAACTGTTAGAGTCTAGTTCATCTCAATGACATTGGTCATAATACTGCTACATATTTCTCTAAATCTGTTTTTCTTACTATGCATATATGCTAATCTTAGAAAGACATGGACACTATCTCCCCTCTCCATCCCATCCTTAAACATCTCATGACTATTAAGAATGAGAAAGGGACTAAGTGGCAAGAGAACGTCTTCATATGCATATAACTTTCCAAAAAATAAAAATTTGCCAAGTTGTCAGACACTGCCTCTATCTTATCAGTGTAAGAAAAAAAATACAGACCTTCCTTCCTGTAAACTGTTTATTTTACTATTAATAGTAATTAACTGAAGTCTTAAATGATCAAATTCAGGGAGGGGGGAATATTTTTTAAGTCAGTCAAAGGAAAGAGGCTGTCTCTCTCAAATTACAGCCCATAATGTTTGCAAGTGCTTTGGTGATTTCTTGAACCACTGTGTAGAGATGATCTTTCAGGAAAGTAATGTTTTCCTGCCTCTAAAAGAGACTTATGTTTTAGGACCCTTTTCAGATCATACCTTAGCAGAAAGAAGTGGTACACAGGAACCTATTTTCAGTGTCTAAATAATAGACCTGAAAAGGGAGAATGTCTGATCATTTAAGGTGGTCTTTTGTTATATTTTTAGTCATTCTCTAGAGGTCACCAAATTGATACTATTCAGTAATATCACAGCACATATATTCTGAATACATATTTTCATGTTCTTCTGAGACCAGTTGTGTTTCATGTATTTTATCCCTGTTCCATCCAGGAAGAAATAAAAGTATTGCCCAGATCAGAAGGAAAGGAGGAGAAATCATCTGAGGTGGAGTTTGGGTGAAGCTTGGGGTGGAGAGAAAGTGGACACAGCAATGAATCCTGGATGCACTTAAGAGTTTTCTTTACTTGAAGCTGCAAAGCCTTTTCCCACCTGTGATATTGCTGATTCCTGCCTTCCTGCCTAAGGTTCAGACCAAGCCATGACAGATAAAGTTGAGAGGCTGCCTGCCTTTTGACTCATTCTTACTTCTGTGTGTAAAGGCTAGGAATCCACAGGAATAGGACATCTGCAGCTACAAACACAAAGAAGAGGGAGGCCAGTTGGAAAATGTGCATCCTGCACTATCATTCAACTGCCGTAACAGGGAATGCTCCACTGACCTACTTTAGAACGGTCCTCTTGGTTGTGCAGCCACAGTGGATACCACATCGTAAAATGACAGAACTGGGCCGGTAGTATAAAATAGGGCAGTCCTTTGTATATGTCTGGGACTCAGTGAAACAGGCAGGGGTGTGTGTGTGTGTGTGTGTGTGTGTGTGTGTCTACACTGTGACCCAATTATTAAGGATAGAGTGAAGAGAAATATATGGCTAAATCCTGTTAAAGTGTTTTCTCCATAGCTTATCAAACACTGTCTGATTGTTCAACCACAGAAACAAAGCAGGTATCATTCTATCACATGTTACGCATACCTTGGGAAGAAAATGCAGAAGCATATGGCAACCCTGCAGTCCCTGCCTCAACAACATTACAATAAATAAACATAGGAAGGCCCATACATACAATGTACATGCATTGCGTAACACTCCTGCCTCCAGTCAGGGAAGTATGTTTCTGTTGTCATAGCAAGACTGTGGTTTAAAGGGCTCATATCCACTTCAGCCTGTACCAGATCCTTTGCAACCTAAGATCCAGACACCCTCCCCCCATTTCCAGTGTCATAAAGAGAAGTGCCAAGAATCACATATAATTAAAACTGATGAAGGACGATGAATGAGCCTGACTGTTGACTTGAAAGGACTATATCACTGTGCCTGAGATTATCCTAATATTTATGTTTATAAGGATGTTTCAAGGAATACCTTCTATTTTCTTATTTTAAAAAATAGAAAAAAGACACCTATCTAATAGGTGTGTTGTCAAGTTTAAATGAGCCAGTACCCAAATGCAGTCATGCTCAGTTATTAGTCACTTTCAAGGCGCTTTCCTTCTTCCCTGTCTTACTGCCTTGCTTCCTGCTGTGTAGGGACTGTGCGAAGCTGCTGCAGGCCTCCCTGCTCTCCGGAGGTCTAGTCTAGTACATCGACTGCCAAAAGTTTGCTGCCCACATGCCTTCTTGATGCCAAAATGCTTAAATACATCCACAGTGAGACAAAGCGTCTCCTCCCTCAATAAAACTTGCCGCTTCGCTGGTGTTTCCTCTCCTCTGAGGGCAGATGGCACCTCATCCTCAGCTACCTGGCCCCTTTATCGAGAAATCCCTTCCATGACCACAGTGTCAGTGCTACTTTTGTGGATTCTCTCTCATCGGCACCCACTTCTTTTCCCCACAGCTCCCACCTTGGTTCAGGCTTTCGTACATTTCATACGAATTCTTTCAAGAACTTCCTAAATTATGTTATTTCCCTCTCTATCTCCTCATCCACTTAACACACTGCCACCATATCTCTTAGGGAAGCAAACTGGCATCACATTACTGCTTTTCTCAAGAACGCTTGCACTACCTCATTGCCCGAAGAATTATGGTCATGCTGCCTAGTTTGACTTGCTTAAACCTCCAGTATCTAACAAAGGTGAAGTAAGAACTTTGTCTCACTGGATTCATAGAAAGTAAAACTTTGTTCAGTACCCCTAACGGTCATCAACAGTGCCACAGGTGATCATCAGCAAGTGGATCATCACAAACAAACAAACTCAAAATATAGACCGGCAAGAGACAGGAGAGAGGCAGGATCATGCCAACGAGTCAGAGGGTTGGTGGATCGAGTGATCTTGGACAATTGATTTACCTTCTGTCAATCTAAGTGTCTTTCAAATGAGTTAGAAATAACAATACCTACATCATAGAATTTACTGACAACTAAAGTGATACATGTGAAAGCACTTTGTGGACTATAAGACTTAAAACCTGTTCACTATTATTAAAGCTATCTTTATGTGTGAAAAGCAGGTTGATATTAACCGTATATCAAATTCCTAGGAAAGCAGTCTGAAAATAGGGAAAAGGGGTTGAGCGTGAATTGGCCAGTCCATTTTTTGGAGACCTGAAGATCAATACAAATTATTCAGCCTTGAGCTAGAAGAGCAATTCTGAAGAAAGCACATGAAATTGTGAACACTGCAGACTTCAGAAAAGAGGAGAAGAAGACAGCGTAGCAGATATTATTAATACCGGGGTCAGGGATATCAAGTTCAGATGTTTCCCAGATGGTCGTGAGAAAATGATCATCCAGGAGAATACCTCCTCCCAAAACTTTAGGCAAAACACACGAAAGAGAAGTCTACCAGCCATGGTATTAGGATGTGAACCAGTGACCCAGAGGGCAAAGGCTGTGGACTCCAACCACAAGGCCCTCAGCCAACCTAACTCTAATTGCTATTTTTAAAGCCAAGTGCGGGTGAGGGGAGGGGGAAGTAGAGAGAGTTTTTCCACTAGTAGTCAGGAACCAAAATAGGAAAGATCAACAGAGGCATTTATAAACAATGAATGCCATTAGTTTTTTTTAAAGCTAAGACAGCATTGGAAAAGATGTAGTAGAGCAAGGAGTGGGGAACATAGGCAGGGAAAGATGGCCTTGGGGTCTTCGCATTTTTAAAGGATCCTTTCTGCTTGCTTGATGGCATTTCAAAAGTCACTGGTGAATTACTATATTATTGAATTTCCTGGAAAACTTGGAAACCATTTTGTTCAACTGAACTTGGAGTAGGGGAGAGATGGAATGGGTTATTTTTCACTGAGGCCCCATACTAGAGTTCAGCTGTACTAGAAAATGTGCTCCCTTTCTTCCCCTTAAATAGAAAATTTTGTAACTATTGAGAGATATCTAAAGTTTAGGGGCAGTTTAAGTTGTAATGCTCTAACTCCAAATATCAAACTCTTTCTAAAACATCACACTGAGAAGACAGTGACAAGTAATCTAGGTCTCCCATTGGGATGATGAGAAAGAGGTCATTTGTAAGCCCTGGTTCGAGCCATGTCTGCTTAACTTACCAGTGTGGTGTGACGAGAAGACCAAAAGACCATGAGGCTGGAGATTAGTCTTTTAATTCCAGCTCTGCGTGAAGGAACAGTATGATATCTACCAAATCACTTTGCTTCTCTGAGCCTTAGTTTCTTTATTGGTAAAATGAGAGGGTTGGCTAGATCTGGGAGGGCAAACCGACTTCCACACTAATTGATTGAAAGTGCCTCACCAAAGAAGCTTCTAAAGCTGCACCTCAATTTAGAGAAAAAATGGTCATGGATTAGTGATGTTTGTCATGTACCCCAAATGAAGGACTTCAACACATGTGTATTCGCTTTTCCTAGGCTGCTGATCTATAATGCAAGACATCTTCGAAATTTAGTGAGTATCTAAGTCACCCAGAAGTCTTATTAGAATACACATTCTGATTTAGAATCAGACTCGGTTGGGTCTTGAGAGTCTGCATTCCTAACAGGGTCTCAGGTAATGCTAGTGATGCTAGTCCATGAACTACACTTTTAGTTGCAAGGCTTTAACATATCTTCCTGACAAAATTCTCTGAAACTAAAACTCAGCAAGTAACTTAAGAGTTATGTGAAAGGCATTAGGTACTGAGGAGAGAAAAAGGAAGTACAAAAATAGTTGAGAAAAGAGCTAATTTTATTTTTTAAATAACATCTTTACTTTGTTTCTTGCATATATATTCATCTTATTCTTTCTTTCTTTCCCCACAGATGCTTAATATATACAGATTGTCCTGGTAAATAATTGGGGATACACATTAAAAAACCTGAATAACAAAGCATATACAAAGTACTAGGGAAAGCCACGTGTAGAAATAATAGTTCTACCTCTGGAGGAAGAGGTCAATGAAAGTTCCATAAAGAATGTAGTATTTGAGTTGGGTATTGAAGGATGAATAGGAGTTAATGACTCTCTACCAAACTATCTACAGTTCTTAGCAGCAATATCCTGTTGTGTATAAAGAACCAAAACATCCCATATTTTCTTTAAAATAAAAGCATAACAGAATCAATTTTTAATTTTCCAGAAGCTAATACATAGTCTACAGATTGCTCTAGCTTAACCATTGTCTCTCTTTTGATGAACTCCTCATTTAGGAGGCACCATATCCAAAAGGAAAATCTCATGGTTTCATGATTTGGTTTTGGTCAGAAATGGTATTTTAAAAGAGTTCTGGACCAGTTTATTCTTTTATTCCTGATTTCCAAATTAAAATAGATCAAAGAACTGGTATCTTGATACAACCAGAAAATCTAGCTAGAAGGTTTCAGGTAATCCTAGTTGATGAAAGATGGGGAGAATAAATGAGTAAAGGACACCAGCCAGAAATGTAATGTCAGGTGTGCATTAAGTCAGACCTGCTTTAGGGTTCTAGCTCTCTCACTTACTAACTAGTTAACCTAGTTACATTGTTTAAACTCTCTGATCCTCAATTTTCCATCTGTTAAGTGAGGAATAATAGTTAACTTCAAAGAACCATGTTAGAGAAAGCGTATGCAGTCTCCACTTCTTGGCAACCCTGGGCGCAGTCCCATGTCAAGTGACCTTGGTCTTGATTATCTCTCAGTGTCAACCCTTCAGGAATAAAGATTAATAGTTCTTCTATGCAAAGGAAGGAAGAGGGAATGTGTAATCAGGATACCTGGGTTCAGATCTCATCTCTGCACCATTCTTGTCCTATAGCCTTAGACCAAGCACTTGCCTCCCCAAGCCAGGTTCCTCAGCTATTTAAAGAAAAAAAATAGCTGAAAATAACTATTGCTCTACATTGGTGGTTTTCAACTGGAGAAATTTGCCTCATACTTTAGCAAATAAAAAGGTACAACACCCAGTTAAATTTGAAATTCAGATAAACAACAAATTTTTTTAATAGGTCACTGGCAGTATTTGGGATACACTTGTCTCATGCAATATTTGGGAAACACTAACACAAAAAAAAATTATTATATGAAATTAAAATCTAATTGAGCTTTCTGTTTTTTATCTGGCAACCCTACCCCCAAGGGACATTTGGCAATGTCTGGAGATGGTTGTTACAACTGTGGGAGAAGGGGTGCTGCTGGCATTAGTGGGTAGAGGCCAGGGATGCCGCTAAATATGCACAGGGCAGGCCTGCACATATACACAGAACAAAGAATTGTCAGGCCTCAATGTCAGTAGTGCAGAGGCTGGAAAACCTTGACCAGAAAATGTGGATTAAAAAACACACTTTGAAGTCCATAAAGCATTGAAAGCCAACTAATAGGGTTAAAGGTCCGTACTACCCAAAGCGATTTACAGATTCAATGTAATCCCTATCAAAATTTTCAAATGTCTTTCTCATAGATGTATAAAACACAATTCTAAAATTCGTGTGAAACCACAAAAAAACCTGAATAGCCAATTCTTCAAAACTAATATTTCCTTTCAAAACTGTGTAGTGTTTTATTTCTTAATGTAAGAAAATATGCTCATTATGGAAAATGAGGAAATACAAATAAGCAAAAACAAGAACAAAAGGAATTATAATTCCACAATTCAGATAGCCATATTACTAACATCTTGGTGTGTGCCCTACTAGACTTTTTTACATGTATATATATGCATATTTTGAATGAGTTTTCTAAATATTTTGTTTTACCCTAATTTTGACACTTTAACATTATATTGTGAACATTAATTAAAACATTAGTTAAAAATTATCTCAGTGGCCAAAATATTTTGTTTATGGATGTACCACATTTTCATTAACTAATAACCTATTTTGTGATATTTTGTTGTTTTTCACTTTTTAGTATATGCCAAGCTGAATTAAGCATCTTTGTAGTAAGATATTTGCAGATATGCTTAATTAATTTGTAAGACCCGATTCTAATATTAAAATTGCTGCATCCAAAAATAATGCCCATGTTTGAAGCTTTTGATGCATGTCCCCAAATTAATCTGACAACTCTGGTACCATTTTCCTCTTCCAGCAGCAGCATGTGAGAGTGACCATTAGCCTGCATCCCATCAATGATGGTAACTTTTAGGGTTTTTTTCAATCTTGCAAATTTGATGGGGAAAAAAACAGATAGCTTGCTATTCTCATTTCTAGTTACTTGATTACTAATTAAGTATGTGATTTATTAGATGCTTAACTTTCTATTTTATTTCTTTTTTAAGTCATCAGTTTATGTCCTTGAACAATATATTTTTGGCTTATTTATCCTTTTCTGTTAATTTGTAAGAACTGCTTGTAAATCCTATAGAATGCTGTATAATATCCTTAATTATGTAAAACAATAATCTTTCCTAATTTATCCGCCTTTCAGTTTTGTACTAATGATTTCATTTTTATGTGGCAAAATGTACCAATCTTTTGGTATATTGCTTTCTCTCATAAAATGATGCTTAGAAAGGATTTCTCTACCCAAAAATGAATAACCTAGGACTTACGTTTTCTCCAACTAATTTAGTAGTTTAAACTTTTGTTTAAATTTTTCAACCCATCCAAATTTTATTTTAGAATATGCTATGAATTAAGTATCTGGTGTTTTCCAAAAAAATTAGCCAGACTAACTCACCAATCTTTGCTGAATAATTCCTCCTTCCACGCTGATTTGAAAAGTCACTTTTATCAAAAACTAAATTCTTAAAGATACTTAGGCTCTCAATTTGCTTTGTTGGTTATTTTATTAGTTCCAGTAGCTCTCTAGTTTAAGTACTATTGTGGTTTACAACAAATTCTTTTTCAAAAATGTTTTGATATTCTCATACATGTACTTTTCAATATTAATTTTAGAATCATTTTACAAAATCCCCTACCCAAATCCCATTGATATTTCAACTGGAATTCTGGTAAATCTGCAGAACCACTTGAAGAAAATTGGCATCCCTTCAAGAAATGTTTTTCTTATTTAATAAGCATGCTGAGTATTATTAATATCTGACATCTTTGCATTTTTTTCAAACTTAATTAAGAATTCATTCAGCAAATACTTATGGAGTATCTCCTCTTGTGCTAAGCCCTGTTCTAAGCACTTGGGATGCATCAATGAACAAACCAGGCAAAGATGTTTGCTCTCAAATTGTTGACATTTTAATTGGGGAGATGATGGATGGATGATGGATGAATTGATGGATAAAGATGAAAAGATAGGTAAGAAGGTGATTGACGATAGGTAGATAGATAATTTTCTAAGGTGATAAATGATATGGAAAGAAGGAAAATGTAAAACAAACAGAAAGAGAAAGATCAGAAGTGCAGAGGCAGGGGCAGGTTGCAGTATCACATGAGGTGGTCAGAATGAGAGTCATCAAGAAGATAACATGAGTAAATTTTGCAGAAAATGAAGGAACTCCTGGGAAGAAGCATTCCAAGTGAATGAAACAGCTAGAACAAACCTCAAAGCAGAGCATACTTGGTGTCTTTAAGTAACAGCCAGAGGCCAGTGTGGGGCTAAAACAGAGCGAATAAGGAGCACAGAGTAAAGGAGCAGAGAGATCTTGTGCAACTCTGTAAGCCATTGCAAGGACGTTGGCTTTTATTCTGCAGAGTAGTTACAGGACATGGATCTAATTATACTTGCAAAGTGTTGGTGTTTCTGCTATGAGAAAAATAGACTTTGATGGCATGGGGGCGAGGATTGACACAAGCAGAACGGTTAGGAGGCTATTACAGTAATTCAGGTAAGAGATCAAGGTACAGCAGGAAGAATAGAGATGGTGTCAGATTGTTCATATATTCTGAATGACCCCGACTGGATTGATTTTGTACATGTCGGCTATATGGGAAAAATAGGAGATGGGGATGCTTCCAAGGTTTCTGGCCTAAGCAACTTGAAAAATGAAGTTGCCATCAACTTAGACAGGGAAACTGTCTACTATAAGTTTTGGAGTATGTGAGGTTGTATAGATTCTGGAGTATGCGTTGGGAGAAAATTCAGTGTTAGTCATGTTAAAATTGAAGTGTTTATTTGACATCCAAGCCAAAAGAAAAAAATGTCAAGTAGTCAGGTGTATCAGTAGGTCTGGAGTTTGAGAGTCTTGTCTAGATTAGAGTTTTAATTTTGAAATAATCATCATACACATAGTATTTAAAGGCATGAGACCTTTTGATATGAGCCATGGAGTAAGTATAGACAGAGAAGAGGACCCGTGACTGAGCCCTGGAGCCCTCTCATGTGAAATAGTTGGATAGAAGAGGAGGAACTAGCAAAGGGACTGGGAAGGAGTGACCAGTATAGTAGGTGTAAGCCAAGAAAGTGTGTTGTCTTCGAAGCCAAAAAGGAAAATAGGTTGAGGAGAGAATGATCAGCCTCGTCAAATGCTGTTGATGGCTCAATTATGGGAAGGACTTTGACTGTGACACTTAGCCAAATGGATCGTGGTGTCTGGTAACCTTGAGGAGAGCAATTTTTGTGGATGGTGAGGAAGAGCTTCTAATGTTTCTGCATTACATATCATAGAAATTTATTTATTTCACATGTGTATTCTTTATTATATTAGGGAAGTCCCCTTCTGTCCCATATTTAGTCATAGCTTAAGTCAGAATGAGAAGTCTATTTATATGATTGTTAGATTGACAACTATTTCTCATAATAAGCGATCTTTGCATTCCTGGGAAAAAAACCTGACAAGATCTTGTGACTCTTCTTTCTGTACAAGGTGGACTTTGTTTTGCTAACATTTGATTTAAAATTTTTACACTTATAAGTAAGATTGATCTGTAGTTTCCCTTCTTTGCTTTGAGAAATTTTGGTTTCGTTTTTAGTGCAACTTATAAATTTAATTGAGAAACTTTTTTGTTGTATTTTGCAACTTAATAGAAGGGAATTCTCTCAATGATTTGATAAAAAGCTATTCCTACAATTGTGTAGACAAGGCATCTTTTGGCAGGGGTTCCTGAAATAATTTTTCTTTCAATTTCATCCTCGGTCATTAGGCTATTAAAGTCTTCTCTCTGTCTTCCTTACACTTTTGATGGAATATATTGGAGCCAGGCTTTGAATCCAGGAATGTGTGGCTCTAAAATCAATCCAAAATCTTGAAACACAAGAAGCATGCATCTGTGTCTATATCAAAATATCTCATTTTATTTTATTTTTTAGTTTATTTTTTATTTCAATAGATTTTTGGGGAACAGGTGGCTTTGGTTACATAATAAGTTCTCTACTGAGATTTTGGTGTACCTATCACTCGAGCAGGTATGACACAGCCACCCTTACCAGGAACCATAAATGATCTGATAAATCAAAGGAGGAACCCAAGGTGTCACGTTGAAAATGAAGCGAGGAAAGTAGGGAGGGGTTGCATGGTGGAGAGCTGCTTTAGTGATCTCCATGTGATTCTGTTTCTTCCTTGTGTTAGTGTATATTCAAGGGCAAACTGCTGATGAATAGAGCTAGCTGCATTATTAGGCCTGTTTTTACTGTCTAGCACCAGTTTTGTTATAGCCTTCAGTTTAAAAGTACTGACTCTGTCATCATTATTACTGTTTGCATCATCCTTAGCCCTCAAATTCCTCTTGTCTGCCTTGGCACTGAAAACTACCCATTGCTTTTGCTCTCCTCTCTCCAGCTCTAAGACCCTTCTGTCACATGATCATTTGACCTTCTCTGGGCTCTGCACAACTCTTGATGCAGGTATCCCTCACAGGCTCCTCTCCCAGCCATGCCCCTGTACTGGTGGACGTTGAGAGGAGTCCAATAGCTAAAGCTGGAAAAGCAGAGGCCTAGAAAGTCTTTGGACTATCTTGCCTGCATTTACCTTAGAATCACTTATGGATATTTGATATAATCTAAGCAATATTTATGGACATTTCTATATGTGTAGTTACAGATTTTTTAAATTATTTTTCTTAAATCATGGTAAAGAGTCTTTTTTGTCTAATGTATACTAATTTCATCAAATAAATTACAGGAGTAATTCTATACTTGTATAATCTGGAAGCAGACTAATTATTAGCAAGAATTATAACTGTTGTTCATTGTTGATTTAAGTACTGTACTGATTACATTTCTTTTCTTATACAAGTTTATGTGTACTCATTCTGCAAATTATTTTTGTAGTTAAGTAATCTCAATTGTAAATCACCATTTTATCCTGTTTTATCTTTAACTCTGACATTATATGAAATTGGATTGAGGATTAAGCAATGCCTCAATGGCAAAATCTTAACCAAAATGAGTCCAGTCAATTATTTTACAGATATGTGTAATTAATTTCATTTTTTTAAAAAAGTGGATGCATGCCATTTAGTGTAGTAGGTTCAGCCACCAGCATTGAGAAAAGCTTTTCAATATTTTCTTCCAACATTGATGTCCAGATGTCTTTGCACTCCAATATTTGGTTCTCTGCAGACAGCTCACTTAAGCATAGTGGTAAATGATACCATGCTCATAAAACAGCCCACTGCCGATCTCCTAATCAGTGTTGTATTGGCTTGCATTGATCCATTCCAAACTCCATTTGAACATCATAACTAACATTTTTAATAATTTTCAGCTGTAACTTAGAAAACTGTCTTAATTTAGCCCTGAACTTCACATGCCCAGGGAAGAACTGATGACTTAGGTGATGAGCTAGCCCCATGTTTTCCCAACATCTCCGTATCCCAAGAGCCCCATCATTCTGAGGGATGACTTGACCCTGTTTCCAGAGACTTCATTTTTTTACCTGCTTTTTGTTACAGTAGTTCATGAGAATAGTTTAAAGGCAGATGGTACTGAAAGTTCTACAACAGAAACTGTCTCATCCCAGATTCGCATCTGAAAGGCAATCACTTTTGTCCTCTTTCATTGTTTCTTCTGTCATTTATTTCAGCACTTCTAAATGCTGTGCTTCTGCTGCTGTTTATTGACTTTGTTGACTTCCTGCTGCAGATGAGGGTTCAGCTCTCACATCTCCAGCAACACCCCTTGTTTCTTTCTTCCTTGCTGTCACCTTCTACAAAGAGTCACATCACAGTCTTTGCTCCCTTACTTCCATCTTCCCAAGTAGTTTTATCACAATCTTGTGATACATGGCCAATTTATGCCCTATTGTGGCTATTGTTCACTTCTGATTCAAGTACTGTACATTTCTTACAATCTTACACAGATTTTATTTTTCCTCAAATTAAAAATTGCCTTTTTTACTTCCTGAACGTTTCATGTATCTATAATTTTTTTTCAAATCCCTTCACAGATTTATCAAATGCCATATTTATTACAGTATCAAAACCTCAAAGGTATCAATAAACTTTTTATTTTATTTTATTTTTTTATTGAGACGGAATCTCACTCTGTCACCTAGGCAGGAGTGCAGTGGTGCAGTCTCGGCTCACTCCAGCCTCTGTCTCCTGGGTTCAAGCGATTCTCATGCCTCAGTCTCCTGAATGACTGGGACTACAGGCAGGCGTAAACATGCCTGGCTAATTTTTGAATTTTTAGTAGAGATGGGTTTTTACCATGTTGGCCAGGCTGGTTTCAAACTTCTGACCTCAAACGATCTGCCCACCTCAGCTTCCCAAAGTGCTGGGATTACAGGCATGAACCACCACGCCCAGCTAGTTTTTGAATTTGTATTAGAGACGGAGTTTCACCAGCCTGTTGCCCAGGCTGGTCTTGAACTCTTGGCCTCAAACTCCTGGCCTCCACCCACCTTGGCCTCCCAAAGTACTGGGATTATATGCATGCACCACTGCATCTGGCTATCAATAAACTTTTAAGTGCTATTTTTTTCCAAGTCTGCTGCCTTCTTGACGCTCCAGTGTACCGGTACTGCAGAGTTATCATATAGTGGGATACCGCTTACCTCTCCTCGGTGTCGACTGTCAGTTCTTCTGTTATGTATTGAATCTGATAGTTTCCTCTTTCTTGATTTAGTCCCTCATTTTTCTGAGTCATATTCTCTAGCAGTTTTCTAAGAAAACGTATGTGTAAAGTAAATATTCTGAATCCCTGAAGATAGGAAAATATCTTTATTCTACCTTCATACATGTTAATAATTTGGCTGGGCATAAAATTCTGGGTTGCAAATCTTTTTTTCCTCAGAAAATTTTAACAGCTTTTGAAATTTCATCTTCTTCTAGTTTCCAAGTTGTTACTGAGAAATTCAGTCTCCCTATCATCTACTAAGTTACTTACCATATCTCCACTTGCCTTTTATCTTTCAAATATGTTAAACTTTCATCTATTCTTGCTATTTCTTCCAATATCCTTGTTCTGTGTAGTATATGCTTTGTTTTTAAATTCCTGGACGGTGATTTTAGTAGGGTGTTGGTAGGACTAAGTGGGAAGTTTATATGATTGGTCCACCATTGTTTATCCAAAGTTCCAGGTATTTAAACCAGGTATATTAAATCTTTGTTTCCAGGTATTTAAACCCATGCAATCCTTTTGCATACATTGTGATACTATTCTATTAAAAACTCTGAGAGTAGATAGTACTAGTCCCATTTAATGATGTAGCTGAGGTTCCAGAAATACTAGTAGTTTTCTTAAATTTAAAGAGCCAGACTGAGACAGATTCAAATTTAAAACTATGTTTTTCCTACTCTATTCACGCATAAGGGTCGCTTGCAGCAATGACTTTGTGATGGTGGTCACTAGTGATAAAACAAGACATACCATGGCTTCCCCATATCTTGCTACAATAAACTAATGCCACTGCTGTGATGCGAATTATTCCTTTGAACTATTCTCTGAGCTGCAGAATGAAAGCTTTCCTCTTCAATCATTCTTGTTATCCCAGAATGGACATTGGAACATCAGAAACCAAATAATTTCTGGTGGTCTGCTTCATAGAAAACAGTGTACTGTATAAGAACAGACATGGAAAACTGAAATCATGGTGTTTGGACCTGAATAAAACATGTAGATTTTAACATATAATGATACTATTGCAGAGTCCAGCACACAATGAAATAACTTCCTCTTTGAAGCTTTTACTTAAATTCACCCATAGAGCACAAATAGCATTCTCTAATTTGAAAATGAAAAGTAAGTAATTGCTTTCAAAGTCCAGTCTTTTGAAAGCACAGCAGTCTTTCAGCTAAGTAGTTATTCTCAAAAAGGAAAAGGGACTTTTCAGTGAGTATTTATAAACAAGCATACATGCCCAATAATGTATAGTGTGTTCATGTGTCACTTCAACTTTCTGTGAAGTGACTGTGACAGCAGACACACATCATGTTAAATGATGCCATCCTGAAGAAAGTTTTCAGGTAATTTCTAACTCTTTTCTCATTCAGGGGTTTGCCTGTTGCTTTTCCAGGTTGCATGCCAGGTTCTTACCCACGCTTACGTTATCACCCAGTTAGCCCCAACCTCATCTTCATGTAGGTTAAACAACCCAAATAAAAGGAGGAAATATTTAGGACAAGCAATGCAAGAGTGAAACTAGGCAGGACCTTCTCCAACTTGGGGCAAATCTTATACCCCTTGGACCCTTAGGCATCTCATCTTTGAAATGAAATAAGACAAATAGATCTTCAAGTTCCCCCTCTCAGCTCTTGAACACTATTTATGCATCGTTGATTAATCAAGTTCCATGAATTATCTCAAACCAGCCACCATTGCTTCAGTTCATGAGTGACCATGAAAAAATGTGTTCATTAATTTATTTAATGTATATTTATCAGACATCATGCTCAAGAGCTGGGAATATCGAGGCAAATTAACAGACACAGTCCTTAGCCTCATTGAGTTCATGGTCCAGAGGGAAAGGCAGACTAAAACAAACTTTCAAATAAATAATAATCATGATAAACGATGTGAAAGATAACCACAGAGTGTTGGGAGAAAAAGTAAGAGGAAAAGGATAATTTAGACAGGGGTGGGAAATGTTTTCAAGAAAGCTTCATTGAAATGCCAAGAGATCCACAGACTGAGGGGTTGCTAGCCAGCTGAAGAGTGATGGAAACCGCATTCCAAGCATATGAAGCAGCATGTGTAGAGAGCTGAGGAATTAAAGAGCTCAAGTATTCTAGGAACTATAAGAAGACCACATGGCTAAAGCATGGTGAGCAAGAGGGATTGGCCTGAGATCAAGTTAAAGGTGGGCTCCCAAATCATGCAGAGCCTTGTCAGTAGGATGAGCACCTTATAATACATCAGAAAGGCAGACAGAACCTGCTGAAAGATGTTTAAGCAAGAAATAGAGATGATTTGATTACATTTTAAAACATTACCCCAGCACTGCACACACATTGGGTTGGAGGAGGACAAAAACAGATGAAGCAGTGAGAGTGGCTAGATGGTGAGGCAATTGTGGAGAAGAGGGTGGATTTTTTAATCTTAGGACATCCTCACTTTGGGACCCTCACACAGACCTCACTTTGGGTCTGTGGTCAGCTGTGTTGTACAGCAGGGTATCTTGACTTCATGTCTCGCACTACATGGATGTATTCATTCCTGTGTCTCCCTCTAAAGAGATTTACTTTGTTGAAATCCTGTTGTCTCTCCGGGTTGTCATCTCGGATAGCATTTGACATAATCCATATCAGATCCATGAGAATCACATATTTGTTGGACTCACCAACCCTTCTCCTAACAAGCTTTTGGAGTGCAGGCCCTGTTCATACAACTGTCTCCTCAGTAGACTGACAGGACCCCTGGCCACCTATGTCTCTTATTTTAGGTTTTCCAAGAATGGGTGTGGCCACAGCCGTATGTCCCACAGACTCACACAGGACAAGCTGTTAAAATAGTCTCCTTGAGACCCTCTCAGGACTGAGGAGACAACAGAGCACCCCCCATCCTTTTCATCATGGTAAAGGAGGAGGGATAAGACTGATAGTGTCTCAACAACTCTGCAAAGGAATCCTCTCTCCACTACCTCACCTTTCTTCCTCCTTTCTAATACATGAGGTGCTTGGTCATCTAAGAGTGGCAAAAATTCATTTTGGCACCTCTTTGAGACCTGCCTGGGAACCTACCCTCTTACTTTGGGATATCAGAGCAGATGGCACCTCTTGTCTTGCCTTCTCTTGTCTTGGACTAGATGAAGGGAGAACACACCCATTTTAACATCCTGTCTTAACCTTTATCCAGCCACTTTCTGAAATAATGAACACCGGTGTGCAGCACCTGCCATCTTCCTGAAGCTCCCACACCCTGCCCTCTTACTGGGCCTCCCAGTTCCTCTCCAGTGCTCCTGCCTTGGGCCTTTGTGCATGCAGCTACCAGGATGGCTCTCTGCCTTTTCTTCTCCACCTTCTTTCTTCTCACTCCATGATAGCACCCTGTCCCAAGAAGCTAAGTGACTCACCTCAGCCGCAATTTCATTATCATTCACATCCTCTTCCTCTTTCCCCAGGCTGGGGTTGGCATCTGATTGAGTCCTCTCTCCCCTTTTTAGAAGCCTGTCAGCCCCACTCTCACACGGACCTGCCCTTCCCCCTGAATCAATCATTTCCCTGAGAGTTTGTCCAACAGCTCAGATCCAGTGATAGAAAGAAGAAAATACGTGAAAGTTCAGGACTTGCACTACTCAGTAAGACACAGAAAAGTAGAACTGAGTAATCTACATGAAAAGCAAAGAAAATGGAATTTACTAGCTTGAATTGAGAGAACAAAGGACATGGAGGAGGCTTAGAGTTGCTGGAGTAGTAAATAGGAAAGATGGGGAGAAACCAGCGTGTATACCTTAGGTAGAAAATGTAGGAGAAAGCAAAAGAATCTACCATATATATATATTTTTTCTATTTTGAAAGCTTCATGAAAAAGTTGTAGGAAAGAATTACCTGGTTATAGAGGGAACCTCATTTTCTGTGATTTTAGACTAATCAGCAGGAAAGGGCAGGTTGTATCCTAACCAAAGTTTGCCATGTGCCTGACAGGAACAAATGCTAAGCATGGACTGCGCTGCAAAGCCTGTAAGATGAGCATCCACCACAAGTGCACAGATGGCCTGGCACCCCAGCGGTGCATGGGCAAGCTGGTAAGGGCTTGTGCCAGGAGTGAGGCCCATACCTCCCTGCTAGGGCACTTGCCTGCTGCAGTCCTTCCCTGAAACCCTCAGCAAAGCACCCCAGAACTGGCTGCCAGCTTGGTTTCCTAATTGGCATCATCAGAAAACAAGGACAAGGAGCTTTGTCAACCTAATCAACAATGCCCCACCTTGAAGGAGTCACGGTCATTAATAGAGTGACCAACTTCTCCCAGGTTGGCACTTCCTCAGTTTTAATACTGAAAGTCCCACATCCTGGGATTGTTCAGGTTTTAAAAGTGAAAGTCATGCATCTCAGGAACCTCCTAAGCCCCAGGCTAACTAATGGTTGGTCACCCTAGTGCTTCCCTGGTTGTCAGCTCAGTGGGTAGCAAGAGAGGATAAGAGCTAAGCCCACACAAAAGAGGAGAGAGTAATAAATATCAGCACCAATTTAACAGAATCATGTTGGCCAAACCAAGGGAGATTGAATGGCCCTTGAGATGGCTGATCATACCATCTCAGGAGGATGGGCTTCAGTCCTGGTGCCACATATTGATTAAGAAGCAATTCAAGCCTCGCACAATGGCTCACGCCTATAATCCCAGCACTTGGGACACCAAGGTGGGTTGATCGCTTAAGCCCAGGAGTTCAAGACCAGCCTGGGCAACATGGTGAGACCCCCCCGTCTCTACAAAAATTTAAAAATTAGGCCGGGCGCGGTGGCTCACGCCTATAATCCCAGCACTTTGGGAGGCCAAGGCGGGTGGATCACGAGGTCAGGAGATAGAGACCATCCTGGCTAACACGGTGAAACCCCATCTCTACTAAAAATACAAAAAAAAAAACAACAAAAAACAAAAAATAGCGGGGTGTGGTGGCAGGCACCTGTAGTCCCAGCTACTCAGGAGGCTGAGGCAGGAGAATGGCGTGAACCCAGGAGGCGGAGGTTGCAGTGAGCCAAGATCACGCCACTGCACTCTAGCTTGGGTGACAGAGCGAAACTCTGTCTCAAAACAAACAAACAAAAAATTAAAAAATTAGCTGGGTGTGTTGGTGTGTGCCTGTAGTTTTAGCTCCTCAGGAAGCTGAGATTAGAGGATCGCTTGAGCCTGGAAGGCGGAGGTTTCAGTAAGCCAGATTGCACAACTGCACTCTAGCTTGAGTGACAGAGCAAGAACCTGTCTCAAAATTTTTTTTTCAAAAAGCAATCCAGAGCACAGAGTTGAGGGTATTTGAAACTAGGATGGCCAAAGAATTGTAAAAAGGACCAAGAATGTCTACCCTAGAGAATAATTAGACAGGACATCAACAGCTGTCTTCAAAAAATTTTAGACCTAAAGTTTAGAAGAGTAAATCTATTGTCCTTTGAGGCTCCTGGGGAAAGGCCTAACATCAGTGGATACTAAGTCTTAGCAATAACAGATAATGTCTTGCATCTGGGGTTAGTGAATGCTCCTTCACCCCCTACCATCACTGACAGTGTACCGACAAGCGACACCACTTTCCAGGAACATTACAGAGGATTCTGGAATTCTAGCAGGGACTGGGCCACCAAGTTCCCATCCAGTGGTGGAGTATAGTGAGTCCAGGTTCTTAGTTTATCTATTTACTCTGATTTGCAATGTCTCTTTTCTCAAACCTCTGCCTCCCTTGCTTCCCCTTCTCCTTCTCCAGTGGTGATTCCCATGAGCCAAGACAGACCATGAAAGAGAGAACAGAACCTAGAACACAGAGCAAATGATTCTGGGTAAAGCTCTTCAGATATACAAGAGCTTTTAGGCCTCCCTCTGAGGTCCACTTACCCATGCCCAGGCCTTTCTTTTATTTATATTATTTTAACAAACCACAATGACAAACTGTGGTGAAATAATATCTGGCAGTCCACTTGTAATCCAGGAGGCAATGAGGATCTGGGATACAAAGGAGGCTGCAGAGCCCTGCAGAAGGAGGTCAGGGCCAGGACCTTATTTTCTGGATAGAGTGTAACTTGCTTCTTGCCACTATTCCTCCCTGCCTCTGTGTCCCTGCTGGGGTTAAATTGTGGAATTATAGGATAAGTCAGCATGTTAATGGGAGACAGGAGGGTGCTCCTGGAGAAACCAATTGGTTTTATTTAGGGAGCTCTTATATGATTTTCTCCATCTCCCTTGACATTGACCCCTTGCCTTCCTCATTCTCTCTCCAGCCAAAGGGGTTTCGGCGTTACTACAGCTCCCCATTGCTCATTCATGAACAGTTTGGCTGCATTAAAGAAGTCATGCCCATTGGTGAGTCGGGACATTGATGGGTTGAGTTGAGTTTGAAGCAGTAAAGTTAGTAATGGCTACTGTCCTCCCAGGGCTGCAAAACCCATGGGGTATCTCTGTGTACTTGTTTGGTAGCTGTTTGGGGTATGACTGTGTGTTTTGCTGGAAGGGAAACATAAAGTGGACCAAATTCTCCAGGAATTTTCATCCTTTCCCTGATGAAGCTCAGAAAACACCTAAGTCCCAAAGGCTTAGTAATCCCACCGTCAGCAGCGTGGTGAAGTGGAAAGAACACAGAGCATGGCATCCCCCAGACCAAAATCAAAGGCCAGCTCCCTATTGACAACTGTGTGTCTTTGAACAAGTCACTTGACCCGTCAACCCCCACAAAATGAGAACAGCAATTGCTGTGTCTCATAATTGCTGTAAAAAATAAATACAGGTTATACACCAATGCTTAGTAGGAGTTCAGTGAATATATTATTCTCTGATGAAGATCGAAAGACACCCTATATTTATTGATGGCTTTGCTTGGATTTTCTTCTCTAACAATATTTTTCAGTTTACTTCTATTATTTTTTTTCTCTCTCTGAAAATCTCGACATCTATTTTTGCTTTTTTAGGGGGGCAAGTTTTAAACCAGAAATTTGTAAATTAGAAAGCTTTCAATTAGAAATTAATGAGGCTCAGTAGTGACACGTTATTTCTAAAACAGTTGCCTCCTACTGCAAACTTTGTGTCTCAAGGCTTTGTTCCTTGGTGAGCACAGCCTCCCAGTAGAGGAAATAAAGCTGGTCCCTGCAAGAACCTGGAAATTAGAGAGGAATAATGAAAGAGGAAATCCAATCAGGAAGAATTTGGGAGCAGAGTACTAGTTGGTTCATGGCAGGACCTGCAAACGGGAGCATGCTGCATGGGGCGCATCTGTGAGGAACACTTGGCCATGAAAGCCCTGTCTACCCAGAGGCTGAAGTCCTCTGCACAGAGCCTGCTTCTCAGGTGCTGTTCACCCAGGAGATGTGGTAAGCAGTTGGCTGGGTCCTTTCAGATGAGCTTCCTCAGATGAACTTTCTCTTCTGTTGCAGCCTGTGGCAATAAGGTGGACCCTGTCTACGAGACCCTCCGCTTCGGCACCTCCCTGGCCCAGAGGACAAAGAAGGGCAGCTCGGGCAGTGGCTCTGACTCACCTCACAGAACCTCTGTAATTATCCTCTTCCTTCCTCAGTTTGTCTATGGCGGTCTTGGGCAGAGCGGGCCTCAGGCACTGCAGTATGAGGGATTCCACCTAACTGCCTCATGAGGGCACCTCAGGAGTCAGGCACCTGCCAAAGAGAAAGCCAAAGTGTTTTGAGCCACTAAGGATTAACTTCCTGTTGTCAACACCCAGGGATTATTTTACTTTCCTGCCCAAAGATCATCCCCTTGGCCTCATGCTTCTTGACCCTTCCCATGGACCCCGTCTCCTTTACCTTCCCACCAATATTAGATAACATATGAGTCAACACACATAAATGTTTGGCTCAAACAATGGTCAGGAACTTGGAAGTCCTGGCTATTTCCAGTTTTCCTTTTAGCTACATTCCAGTTCAAAGACACAGGTATTTCTCGTGTCTTTTGTCTTTTCTCTCTAAGAGAGGGCACACCTCTTGATTGCACACAAAAACTGCCCTCTCAACGGTACCTGAACTATGACTCTGTGGGACACTCACCCTTCCACGCACCTCTCCTAAGTTTCATCTGACTTACACTGACTGTTGCATGCATCTCTGTGACCTGTTGTCATCATCTTGTCTCTGGTTGTTTCAACCAGAATTTCTATAAATACTCCAAGATGCCATATAACTCTTCAGCCCATGCTGAAAGCCACCATTCCTCCAGCAAAGAGGCAAGGACCTTCCGGTTCACATGGCCACTTAGGATAGCCAGCACCTAGTTACCAGTTCCATTGTTGCAGCCTCTGCTGGACTGGAAGCTTCCAGGCAAGACACAGATGAGCCTTCAAATGTTCTGCCCCACTGAGTCCTCTCAACATCAAGTGATTAGGTGGATTGTGGGAAGAGGGGCAGGGCACACGCCTGGGAGGGGATCTCAGAGACCGAGTTGAAGCAGCTTCCTCATTGGGTGCAGGTGAAGCCACAAGATTGTAGGCAGGTGAATAGGAATGTAGGTCCACATTCCTCATTGGGTGCAGGTGAAGCCACAAGACTGTAGGCAGGTGAATAGAATGTAGGTGAATAGGAATGTAGCAAGTAGGTAGGTTTATAGGTCCTCTGCCTGATACCACTGAAAATAATTTTACTCTTTTCCTTACTGTGCATAAAATTGACGTCAGATAGTTCTTTCTTCTACTCAGCTAGCAGACATGAATGAAGGGCCTACAGTTTACTAGCACTGTAGGGGACACAAAAGAAGAGGAAGACATGGCTTTGTACCCTTAGAATTCACAACTTATTTCTGAAGAAGAAATTTCAACAGCCAAGAAATTTGACAATGGTGGCCTTGTTTACCATTTTTTTAAAAATACACTTTTATATGTCTTATCCCATTTTATTAAGATTGAGAACGTAACATACATGTGTTAAGGATATTATAGTGACTGTGTCATATGAGTATTGAAGCATTTCATAGTAAAGATGAAAAATGTTTGGCTTCAGTAGACATTACCTCAAAGCAGTGAGGGGATAATGTGTGTCATTTTAAGATACCTGATTACCTCCTTAAGGAGGAGATCATTGTCATCTGGCATCCAAAAGATAATGCTAATTCTTTTACTGAAAGAAGGATAAAAATGGTGCTAATGCGATGAAAGTATACAAAGCATCCATGGGTAGGATTTATATGTAAATAAAGGCTGCTTAGGTTGGGTAACAATAATACACATAAAGTGTTTAGCACAGGGCCTGACATAATTGACACTCAATGAATGGCAATTGTTACTGTTCTTTATTTTAATTCACTCAAAATATTTTTTTAGAGATGAAGTCTTGCTATGTTGCCCAGGCTGGCCTCAAACTCCTAGAGTCAAACGATCCTCCTGCCTGAGTGTACTGAGTAGCTGGGATTATAGGTGCATGCCACTGAACCCAGCTGTTTCATTTTCATTACGCATCCAGGCCTTAACAGCGCTTTCTTTCAACCTCAGTTATTGTGAACTTAAACAGGATGTAGTCCATTAACAAGGCAAGTATGTTACCTGAGAAGGGCATTTCCCAGAGCCACTCATGCTTGGGCAGTGTTAGAAACCCCTGACTTACTCAAGGGTAACTTCCCTGTTCTGCTCAGCCCATCTCCTTCTCCGATGTGTCCTCCTGTAACTCCACAAGTTGGAGTGTTCCCAGGGGTCTGCTTTTCTTGGTCTTCTTATTCTACTCTCCTTTTGGTTGACCTCTGTCACATTCCTTTAGTTCAAGCACCACCTCTACACTGATGACTCCCTTAGATATTTCCTCTTGCCCAAGCACCAAACCGGTCCTACAGATATTGCAAAATCAGCAGATTCAGACTAAACTCATATTCCATTAGGGATTAGGTCCTATAATTCAAACCTCAAAAATAGTATGAAAGATACCCTTAGTATTTATCACCAGTACTAGAGGTTTGAACCTCATAATCTCTCACTCAGATTATTATAAATAACTGTGCTACCCTTTTGAGCCTACCCTTAACGGTACCTTTACCTTTACCTAAACCCTGATTTATCAACCCTTAAAGAAAGGCTTTGCACAACTTTCCTAATTAAAATCCTCTATTAAGTTGCTTATGTCAGAACAACAATGCCCAAACTCTTAGGCATGGCATATGAGTCCTGTCATTACCCTAAAAACCCACTTTCCCCTGCACGCCCCAAGCCCTATAACATATCTATGACTTAGAACACGTTGCTCCACCGAGCTGAAATTTTTTAAGATCCACTCTATTTTTACACCAACAATGAACAGTCCCCAGACGGCACCAAGCATGGTGAGTTGCTCCTCCCACAAGCCTTCAAGAAATCCTTTCTTAAGGAATATACATGATTGCATTGTACTCATCTGCTATTGTGTCGATTCCCTGAATAAATGCTGAGTATCTGGTGAGAATCTAGGTCCCAGTCCTTATTCATCTCATTACACCAGGGACTGACAGAGTGCCTGGCACACAGTGAATGCTCAAGAAATGCGTGAAGAATGAGGAAGAATTAACAAGGGACTTTTGAAGACTGATCTCAGAATCCTCCGGGATCCACACAACACTTCATTTCTCACACCCTAAGCTCTGGGCACAGTTTTCCATTTTCTGCATAGTCATGCTCTGTTCAGACATTCAAACTATCTCCACCTCTCTCAGACAACATCTCTCCAAGCTTCTGGGTCTGGTTGGGCACCTGCCTCTTCCCTGGTCACCTGGAGCATCCAGTTCATTAATCCATTGGTTATCTATTGCTTGGTAATTTTCACTTTCCTGTTTGATTTTTCTCTCAATTTCCCAGTCCTCTCCTCAATTAGACTAACCTGCTTAAATGCAAGGACTCTTTTATTCACAGCTTTGTGTTTTCATTACTTTATACCAGTGATTCTCAAATGCTGGGGCATATCAGAATCCGCTGGAGAACTTTGTAACAATATAAAGGCCCAGGTTCTGCCGGCCCTTCGTAGAGTCAATACATATGTGATGAGTGCACGAATCAATGAATGAATGAGCACCCTCCTCAGTCAAAACTGCCTAAACTTCTATAATAGAAGGCTGGCAATGAGCTAAATCAGTGGTTCTCAGTGTGTGGTCTCTGGATCTGCAGCACCAGCATCACCTGGAAACTTGTTAAAAATGCAAATTTGGGTTTCTCTCTAGGAGCTGCAAAATCAGAAAATCTGATTTGGGGAGCCCAACAATTTCCATTTTTAAAAACCCTCCAGGTGATTCTGATGCACATTAAAGTTGGAGAATTACTGAGTTAAATTAAAAACTAAAGTTTGCTTCCAAATAAACCAGCCCTCTGTCTCTCTGCTCTTCACCCTTGCTCTTACTCCCTCTCTGTGTGAACAGCATTTGAGTGACACACTTACAGTGGCCACAGGCCTGGATCTGAAGTTTGAAATAGAGATCCAAGAACACTAATCATCTCCCTAACCCCACCTACCGCATCGCAACTCCTTTCTCAGGGGAGTGAGGAGGGCCACTGCTGTCAATGAGTTGCTTCCCCAAAACCACACAGAGCTCACTCTCAGCCTGTAACCATCTCCCCTTACAAGGCAAGACTGTTTGTAGATGCCATCCAGCAATCAAAGGAAAAGCACAAACACAACTGCTCAGAGTGGAGAGATCTCTGTCCCCTTTGACCAGCATTCTGAACAAGCCTTTCTCAAATCTTTGGTGAGAGCCGGGAGGTCATCTCACTTCAGTGCAAGCCTCTTCCATGCTTGTGTGAGGCCGGCATTATGGAAGGGCAACTGAAAAGTCAGTACATAGAGGCAATTGCGGAGAGACGGCTTCCCAGAGGTGGCTCTGATCTATCTGCATGAGCTGTAGATGGCTGCTCCTGTGGTTCTGAGCTTTGCTGAACTATGACAAACAGACCTCCTTGGAAGCATTCCATAGTAGGCAATGAACATGTCAGCCTCCTCATTTGGGGCTGATGCTGAGGAGCAGCAAAACCACCAGAAGAACAACTGGGGATGTCCAGTTTGCTTTCATCTCTAATATAGCTTTGTCTTTAGCAACATCTGGACCCTACAGACTGGTTTTAGGAGCAAAACGCATAGTCTTCTGAATGTCAAAGAGATGTCCGTTTATTACCGTCCACTTATACTGGCACTGGTTCCACCAGGAGGTATTTGTTGGAGTTTAGCTCTGTGAAGGCATTTTTCTGACAGCTGCAGGGAGACAAAGACAAACCAAACTGTACTTAAAGATCTGTCACTTCACTCTTTCCCCAAAGTCCAACTATCCTCAAAGGAAGAAAACAGAGACCTAGACTGATTGGTACTTTAAAGCGATTTTGTTTCCTGCCTGCAGGTCAGTGATAATGAATTTCAGCATCCTGCTTTTTTTATTTGTTTTATTTTATTTTAGTATTTTATGTCCTGAAGTTAACATATTCCTGCATAGCAAAGCTTTGTTCCACAGGTTTATTTTCTTACAGGGTTGCAGAGGCATATGTTTTACATTGTTGAGAAGTCACTGCTTGGCTGTTTCCAAATTGTTACGTTTTTCTCAATGTACTTTCAAACGTTCTCAAATATAAAAGGCTTGATGGCTTTGGGAAGGTTAGAAGAAACCAAATTCAGACAACATTCTGGGAGTTAGTTGGCTAGTTTATGAATAATCTTTGGTTTCATAAGATTAAATTAACATAAATGAAATTCTCTACAAACTAACTTCTGTATAGAAATTGTGAGCTTCAAAGGGAGCAGGGCATGAGTGACTTAGAGACCCTGCGACTTTTTTTTTTCTTCTTTCTGCTGTGTCATGATAGCAACAGTGTTTGAAAAAAAAAATCTTAAAGCTAAATTGTAACAAAAACCAGTCTCTGGAGGGTGGTGCTAAACGGCTCTAGAGCTGGCTAGGAGAGCTAAGAAGATAACTTGTTCCTCTCCGATAAGATATAAATAAATAATTTTTAAAAATATGACTGTCAGGCCAGGCGCGGTGGCTCACGCCTATAATCCCAGCACTTTGGGAGGCTGAGGCAGGTAGATCACCTGAGGTCAGGAGTTTGAGATGAGCCTGGCCAACATGGTGAAATCCCGTCTCTACCAAAAATACAAAATTAGCCAGGCATGGGGTACATACCTGTAATCCCAGCTACTTGAGAGGCTGAGGCACAAGAATCTCTTGAACCCAGGAAATGGAGCCGAGATCACACCACTGCACGCCAGCCTGGGCGACAGAGCAAGACTCCATCTCAAAAAAAAAAAAAAAAAAATATATTAATAATATATATATTATATATATGACTGTCCACAGAGGCCCCCTAAATTCCTCTTTTGAAGAGGATAGAGCCAGTTAGACAGAAACTGGGTCACATGGCCCTTTGAAAGAGGCACTCAGTGGTATGCTAATAAATGTTTAACCACCAGGTCAGAGTTGGACTCTGATTTGTAGCGTTTGCCAATTCCATGGAGTAAAACTCCTATGGTGATCCATTTCATGCCACCAATGTGATAACCATGAGACTCTCACCAGCCCATGGAGATGCTTTAGCACACCAATGGATAAAGCACAATGCTTAAGAGCACGAGCTCTGGAGGCAACACCTGTGAGCCACAGCCCCAGCTCCACCATGTATTAACTATGGGGCCTCAAATAGAGCTACCGATTCTCTCTGGGCTTCAGATTCCTCTCTGAAAAATTGGTCTACCATAGGATTAACTTGGGGAATAAATGAGATGGTATCTATAAAGTCCTTAAAAACAGTACGTGGTAAATGATCAGGAACCATTAGCTATTTAGAGTGCTGTTACTGTTATTATTGTTATTTTTGTTCTTGTTATTTCTGTAACCTAAGTGGAAGAACGATTGTGACTTACTTTAAAAAGAGAGTCAGGATACATATTATAACAACAATTAATTTTGCAGCAGTGGAAACGTATTAAACTTGTACCTAAGTAGTGCATCTCTCCATAGTGCATCCCATTCTCTAAAACTAATATTTAAAACACCTGCAGAAAGAGCTAGCGTTTTATTGAAAATTTTAAGTGACAGGATATGGACAGGAATTCTGTTTTCTCTCTGTTGCCTGTTCCTGGGAAGAAGCCTGGCTGTGGCCTGTGCTTCCAGACATTCATTCGACACTCACTGCTTACCTACCATCACCAAGCCTGAGCCTGCCATGGACACCTGAAGGGAGGTACAGTGCCCCCTAGTGGACAGAGCTTTTCCGAAGTTAGCCAAACAGCCAAGACAGCAGTCATTGGGTCCTTATGTGTACACATGTAAATTCTACCTAAGCTCTCTTACACCAAAATCTCTGCTCAATTGACCCACAGATATAACATTGCTCATCCCATGCTCTCTTCTCTTTCCTGCAAGACTTCAGATCTCGTGGAGGTTCCTGAGGAAGCCAATGGGCCAGGAGGCGGGTATGACCTAAGGAAACGCAGCAACAGCGGTGAGTGAGGGAGCTGGCACAGCACAAACGTAATCACGAGTCAGGGTCAGTGGGCAGGTCAAGTTGATTTCCAGTCCCCTTGCTTTCTCTTCTCGCTTTGGAATTTAATCAGGGCAAGTGTTCAATGTTCTGGAGAGAATGTGAGCATTGTTTCTGGTGGATTTCAGTGATTTGCTCTAATATCTTCCTGAGTTCTATATCCTGAGTTCTCGTGCTTTATGAGAGTATATATACTCATCTATATCATATATGTATATCATATATATTATATATCATATATATCATATATTATATCATATATCACATATAGCATATATATATATAATGAGCTGTATTGGGGTTGAAGAGTCGCTTCCAGAACTTTTTGTGAATATGTCATTTCCTCCACTGAGCTAGATCACATTAGCAAACCATACACAGAGAAGTTAATTTGTGCTACACCTTAGGTACCTGAAACCAAGTGGTGGTGGGGCCCAGGAGGGAAGTGTTGGCCTCACATTTGGCTCCTTCCCCAGCAGAGACAACTAAGAAGCTCAAAAAATTGATATGTACAATCCAACCAAACATTCTATATTAAAATTATTTAATCTAATAATTTAAGCCTTTGTTATAATAATTTCTAAAATCTTTATTAAATGCTAACTTCATACTTCCACTTGCTGACATTAAGAAAGAGCTGCCTCGTAATCCAGAGCTTAAAGACATGTGACCAGACCCTTATGGATGCATTCTTGCTGGGCCTTGTTGACATCAATAACTACTTAACCTCCACTCATTTGTCAAAAACTGTTTATGAAGCATTTACTGTGATTAGCAAAAGTGTGTCAGTCAAAGTCCTGCAGGACTGAGTTACATTGTTAACTTGAGCTGAATGTATTCTCATGGCAGAAATTATCCTTCCAAACTCCAATCCCAGCCCTGCCTTTTCCAGCCTGTATGCAGAAATTCTTCATTCAATACCACATAGCTGTTTTGTCAACAGCTGTCTGATGAGGTATCACTTTTACTTCCTTCACTCTGGGAATTCATTTATGGCTCTTCTCTAGTTAGGACTGTGCCTGTAATTCCCACAAAGCACCATGTGCTCAGCTGCCCCATGATTTTCCTTCCTAAATAAGTGCCAGTGTTCACCATGCCCCCTCTTGCCAGGCCCACACACATCTGCTAAAGCTCACTGCTGGGGTAAGGACTCTTTGGCATCACATCGGGAAAACTGTACTTTTAGATAATGCAAACAATCACTGAGCACTTAGCAGTGCCATTAGAGAGACAAATTAGAGGGTGTTGGCCTCAAGGGGAACCTCATAGTGGGTCAGCATTACAGCAGGGCCATCCCAGCCCAACTGTCTGGCATTGCAGGACCAGCAATTGAATTTAAACAGCAACCCTAGAGTTTCTCAATATCTAAGGATCTGACTCACCAGAGACTTGCATGTTAATGCTTTAAGTGTGATCAGCTGCTCAGTCCTGAGTCTGACCACTGCCTTCCCCCTTCCCCTGACGCTCTTCTCACCAACATCACTGCTGGCCTCCTCCTCACTAACTGCGCTGGAAACATTTGGTCCTTGGCCCATCTTTGCTCTGGAGGCAGAATACTAAACTTCACTTAATGATCATGTGATCCCGAAGCAGTGACCTAGCCTCTCTCTGCTTCCATCACCTCATCTCTAAAATGATCGTAACACCAAATCCATAGTGTTCTTATGATCTTCAGATGAGATAATGAATGTAAATACTATCCATTCATTGTTGACTCCAACTTCATCTTCAGTATTAGGATTCTTTGCTGCCTCCAGATGCCTATCACCTATTGGACATTGCCGTCTGAATGCAGAATAGTCGTCTTAAAGTTAACGTACCCAAACTTTACTCTTGATCCCCTCACCCAGCCACACATTCAGACTGGCTCTTCCCACAATTGTCTCTGCTCAGTAAATAGGAACTCTATTCAACCAGTTGATTAGGCCAAAGTCTTTGAAATCAGCCCTGACTGCCTCTTCCTCTCACACCTCAGATGTAATCCATCAGCAAACTCTATTTGCTGCTTCTCAAAATTATGCCCAGCATGTGCTCACTGCTTAACTCTCTGCCTCAGCCATCCTGGTCTGGCTCTGTCTATGCGGTTGCTCACCAATTCCTTGAGGAGTTAGAACACAATTTACACTGAGGGTTTCTTCTCTTAAAAGGTGGTCTTAATAGGATTTTACAATAGGAAGAGCTATATTTAGCAATCATTGATTTGTAGCATCTCTGCTATTAAAAAGCCATCATACAGTCATGAAGTGTCAGAGATGCAGGTAGAGCCTCACTACTCTAAATGTGGCCCATGGACAACTCACGTGAGCATCAGTTGAAAGCCTGTTAGAAATACCGAGTTTCAGGCCATTCCACACCTGCTGAATCAGGATCTGCATATGAATCTGTGGTTCGTAGTCTCATTAAAGTTTAAGAAGTAGGACTAGAGGTCACTTAGTCCAATTCCCTCCCCTCCAATACGCACACATGCACACCACAGTACCCCGGTATAGATAAGGAAACTAAGTCACAGAGTAGTACACACAAAGACACCAAGTTGACAATTTTCCATCTCTTCTATGTTAAGGGGCATTTTCACAGCCTTTTTCAAAGAGATCTGGTGAAAGAGCTTAGCAAGCAATAAACTCCAAAAAAGTGTTGGAGATGTATTAACAATTCTTTTGATCAACAATAGCTTTCTCTACAGTGCACCCTGAGAAGCTAGGCAGATTAATTATGCAGCAGTTTGCTTCAAAACACTTTCCTTTGATTGACTTTAATGTCCTGTCCAGTCAGTTTGAGAAACAACATGGAGAAAACACCCTACATATGTGGTCCAAGTTCCCACAGATCTTCTCAGTCATGCAAGGAGGGTGTTGCTGCTCAGAAGCAGTGTCTGGGATTACAGTCACAACCAGTTCTGTATTACATGTTTCATTTATGTCTTAAAAAATATGCAGTGTATACAGGTGTCATTTCTTCCAACCAGCTATTATGTCAAATTCCTTGAGGAATATCTCCAAAGCCACCTTGGAAGGAAGTTCAGTTCATACTAATTTCTTTACTGCTAAGAGTACAGTCTCTGCATTCTCTCTTATGAATCATCCTTGGCAGGTCTGAGTGTTTCTGGTTGTTGTTTTGAACGCTATTCCTGGATGCATCATAAATATACATGGAGGAAATTGTTGGTCTTCACCTTTGGCTTAACTGCTAGAAACTTCACTCATAACAAAGTAACAAGCAAAGAGAGAAGTAAAGCAAAGAGAGAAGTAAAATCTCGCCTGAAGTAAAATCTGGCCTGCCTATTTCAGCTCCAAATGCCAAATAATAATGTTATTGGCTGCCTTCAGTAATTGCATTTCAGAATGACTGTATGTGATCATAATCTTCCTGGAAGAGAAACAGACAGAAGAGGACATAAGCAATATAAATTCCTAGAATTTTCTTCAAAAAGGGCTGGGTTAATCACAGCCACTTAAGGATATTACAAAATCAAATATTACCTCACTTTGCACTAAAGCAAAGAAATTTTATCCTGGAAAAAAAAAGGCAAGCTCAGATCTGAAAAATGAATCCTAGCTTTCAGCATGTACTAATTCAATATCTCAAATGTTAATGTGTCAAAAAAAAAAAAGAGCAGATATTTTCAAGGTTAAATTGGCAGATGCCCCTGGTTTTGATACCACTCCAGTTTATAATTTCTAAATTACAGATGCAAATATTTGTGGTATGTTTCCGCAACACATGCTTTGTATCAAGTTCAGGTAAAGATATTTTTAAACTTGAACAGAAGATTCCCTTTCCAGCAATGTGGAGAACTGGCCATTCAGAGGAATTTTTCCCAATTTAGCATTCCTAAAACTGTTAAGAAAAAGAATTGTTTTAAAAAAAATTCTAGTTAATGCATGGCTAAGCTGGCAGCAAAATAAGGCAATTCCTTAGCATCTAGGAATGACAGTAAAATATGAATTCAGAGATATAAGCAGGTAAAGCCCAATGTTTACTGTGCACATCCTAGAGCCTTAGCTTGGGAAATAATAGGCCCCATTTATGAACAATAGACAATAAAATGGGGAGTGGCCAGAGTATTAGGTTGGATGGAGGCCCTTTTGAAAAATATTAATACCCCAAAAGGTACCCTTAGGATCACTGGACAAAGAGAATTCCCTGCAGAGGAATATGCTATATCAGCCTTAACTTAGGTGGAAAAGAAAGGAAACAAGAAAGTGGGGAGGAGAGAGAAAGAAAGAAAGACAGGCAGAGAAAAAGAAGGGAGGGAGGGAAGAAAGGAAAGAAAGGAGGAACGAAAGAAACAGTCTGCTTACTTGGATTTTAGGGCCTGAATTCATACTACCTGTATGGGCAAATAATATAATAATACGATATTTTAGTTTAATTTAGTTTAAAGTGGCCCAGGTACAGTAAGATCACCAGGCATTTGACAGAAACAAATGTAAACCCTCTCTAGAGGAAGAAAATTTTAAACTAGACCTCAAAAACTTCCCACAAATGAACATTCAAAGAACACAAGCTAACAATCAAAATTCACCAAACACATGAGAAAATGAGCCGTGATGAGTAAGTATGAGCAGAAACAACCAATTTTATGGTCAGATTTTCAAGACTGTACATGTTAGAATTATCAAATGAAGAAATATATAACTATATAGTTGTATACATTTAAAATGTTAAAATGGACCATAAAACATAACAAAGGAAAAAGAGACTATCAAAAGGAAAGAGGCAAACTTGAGGAAAGTCAAAAAGAACTTCAAGTATTTTTTTTAAAGTAGAAATTTGATTGATGGATTTAACAACATATTAGGCATAAAGAGAGAATTCGTTCCCTAAAATATAGAACCAAATAAATGTTAGGGTACAGTTAGGAAGACAAAGCAGTGGAATTTGTGAGAGTAAAAGTGACATGGAAGATGAGTAAGTCCAACACGCATGTAACTGACAATTTAGAAGTACATAAAGAGAGAATGGGGCCTCAGCCACAGTGGCTTACGCCTGTAATCTCACCACTTTGGGAGGCCAAGGTAGGAGAATTGCTTGAGCCCAGGAGTTTGAGACCAGCTTGGGAAACATGGTGAAACCCCAGCTTTACAAAAAATACAAAATTAGCCAGGCGTAGTGGTACCTGTCTGTAATCCCAGCTAACTGGGGGGCTGAGGTAGGAGAAATGTTTGAACCTGGGAGGCTGAGGCTGCAGTGAGCCATGATTTTGCCACTATACTCCAGCCTGGGAGACAGCGCACCAGACCTTGTCTCAAAAAGAGAGGGAGAGAAAGAGAGAATGTGAAAGAGACAACATTTAAGAACATACTTGTGGAGAATTTTCCAGAATTGATTAAAGACACCATTACTCAAATTTAGAAATCTATACCTAGACATAGGTTACTGAAACTGCAGAATTTCAAAGATAAAAGAAAACATAAAATACAGTACAAAAAACAGATTACCTGCAAAGAAATGAAAATTAGACTGTTACTTCTTACAAATTACAGTGTAAGTGAAGTAACAGTAGAATGCTATCTTCAGTTTGCTGAAAGAAAAGTGATCCTTAACCTAGAATTGTAAATGAAGCAAAACTATCTTTCAATAATATATTTTCAGACAAAACTGTATTTACAGTTCAATTAAGAAAGACCTATATTCAAAACACTTCAAAAAGATGTACTTCAGAGAGGAAAATATGACCTCAATGGAAAGACTGAAAAGTAAGAAGAAATAAAGAGAAAAGAAAGTGGTAAACATGTGGTTAAATCTAAGCAAACACTGGATACATTTTTTAAAATAATGTTTTTTAAAAGTTGTTAATAAAACATTAGCTGAAATACTGACTTTCTGTGGGAACTGGGCATCCATGTTTTGCTTTGGAGGAGATTAAATATACTATTTCACTTTGTATTTTGTTCAAACATATCTCATAGAATTTCTAAGATGACTGCTAAAGGAATAAAAAATAGATTCAACCTTCCAAATCAGAAAGGGAACCAAACTGAATGATGAGAAGGAGAAAAAAATCAATCAATTCGAAAGAAAGAAGGGATGGAAAGTGGCAGAATAGAAGAAAAAGCATAGAAAATTTGGGATAAATACAAAATAAAATGTTAGGAAGAAATCCCAATTGATCAGTAATCAAAATAAATGTAAACCGATTTAAGCACTCTAGATAAAAGATAAAGTTTTCAGACTAGATTTTTTAAATGACCTATATACTGCTTATAAATACCTAAAACATAAGGATGTAGAAAGTTAAAAGACAAAGTTTTTTTTTGTCTTGTTTTTTGTTTTTTTGTTTTTTTGAGTTTTTTTACTTGCTGCAGGGAGAAGAAGGAAAAACATAGGCAAAATAAATAATGTATCAGATATAGACACCAAGGNACTGCTTATAAAGACCTAAAACATAAGGATGTAGAAAGTTAAAAGACAAAGTTTTTTTTTGTCTTGTTTTTTGTTTTTTTGTTTTTTTGAGTTTTTTTACTTGCTGCAGGGAGAAGAAGGAAAAACATAGGCAAAATAAATAATGTATCAGATATAGACACCAAGGGGCAATCACAGGAAAATATTAAGCAAAAAAAAAACTGTATAGCTGTATCAATGTGCGAAAAATTGACTTTAAGACCAAGAAAACATTACTAGAATTTAAAAGTGTTATCTACATGGTCATATTCACTTCATCTGAAGATATAAATTCTAAACTTGCATATACCTAATACAGGCTATATAGATAGCCTGAAAAATGATAGAAACTCAAGGAGAAATTGACAAAATTATTCCAAACTATTGAGTGATTTTAAGATGCCTCTCAGTTATAGGCAAATCAGATAGACAAAAAGATTCTGCACAGATATAGAGGATTTGATGACACATTTGACAATCCTAATCTAATTTACCTAAAAAGGACACTCCCTGTAACAAATAGAAGATTCAAATTCCTTTTAAGAACACATGTGGTACATATACACCATGGAATACTATGCAGCCATAAAAGTAAATGAGATTGTGTCCTTTGCAGGAACATGGATGGAGCTAGAAGCCATTATCCTCAACAAACCAATGCAGAAAGAGAAAACCAAACACTGCATGTTCTCACTTATAAGTAGGAGCTGAACAATGAGAACACACGGACCTAGGGAAGGGAACAACACACACTGGGGCTTGTCAGGGGAATGGGGTAAGGGGAGGGAGAGTATTAGGAAAAATAGCTAATGCGTGCTGGGCTTAATGCCTAGGTGATGGATTGATGGATAGATTGATACAGCAAACCACCATGGCACATGTTTACATGTGTAACAAACCTGCACATGTACCCCAGAATTAAAATTAAAAATTAATTTTAAAAAGAACACATAGAATGATTTAAAATACTGATCACCCCCTAGGCCAAAAGCAAATTTCATGAATTTCAAATAATTATTATTATATAGAATACATCTTTCTGACCACAGCGCAAATAAGATGGAAATCAATAGTCAAAAGATAACTAGGAAAACCAATAACTTGTGAAATAAAAACACTTTAAAATCTTTATAACTTGGCTGCGCATGGTGGCTCATACCTGTAATCCTAACACTTAGGGAGGCCAAGGTTGGAGGATCATTTGATGCCTGGAATTCAAGGCCAGCCTAGGCAACTTAGGGAGACTCTGTCTCTACACAGAGTTTTTAAAAATTAGCCAGGCAGGGTGGCACATGTCTATAGTCTAGCTACTCTGGAAGCTTAGGGGGAAGGATCATTTGAGCCCGGAAGGTCGAGGCCACAGTGAGCTGTAATTGTGCCACTGCTCTCCAGCCTGGGCGACAGAGCAAGACCTTATCTCAAAAACAAAGCAAAAAACAAAAAACAAAAAAACAAAAACAAAAACACATAAAGGGATTCATAAAAAAGACTGGAATATATTTAAAGCTAAATGAGAATGAAAACATACCAAAACAACACATATCCAAAGTGCTAAAGTTGAGATTGGAATATTTAGCTTTAAAATGAGTGTTAAAAATTAGGAAAGTCTGAAAAGTAATCATCTAAGCACTATACTTAAGAAGTCAGAAAATAAATATACAAAAAAAAATCTAGCCAGGCGAGGTGGCGGCGCCTGTAGTCCCAGCTACTCGGGAGGCTGAGGCAGGAGAATGGCGGGAACCCGGGAGGCGGAGCTTGCAGTGAGCCGAGATCCGGCCACTGCACTCCAGCCTGGGTGACAGAGCGAGACTCCGTCTCAAAAAAAAAAAAAAAAAAAAAAAAAAAAAACAAAAAAAAAAAAAAAAAGAAGTCAGAAAATAAAATAGAATAAACTCAAAAAAGCAGAAGGCAATAATAAAGACAGAAATTATTAAATTACAAAGATGGATCAATAAATCTTTAGTGTTTTTTAAACAAAATTACAACCTCTAATGATTTTTAAGATAAAAGAGATGAAACAAAATCAATACAAAAAAGAGCAACATAACAGAGATGGTAAAGAAAACTGAAGAATTTTATAACCAATTTCATGCCAATGTATTTTAAAACATTTTTAAATGGGCAGATATAAAGATAGATATCAACGATTAAAGCCTGACTCAAGAAGAAATAGAAATAGGAAATATGAATTTTCTTATAATATTTATAGAAGCTGAATCAATGTTTTAAATTTTACACAATGACAATACTAGGCATGAACAACTTCATGAGTAAATTCTATGAAACATTTAAGGAAGAGAAAATTTTCAGATTACATAAGCTCTTTCAGAGAAACAAGAAGCAGCAACGAGGAAGGACAGCAGCATTCTCCAACTCAGTTTATGAGGCTAGGATTATACTGACTTTAAACCCAAACAAGGATGACATGAAAAAGGAAAATCACTTGCCAGTCTTTCACTTGAATACAGATGCAGAAATCTCAAGCAAAATCTCAGTAAACTGAACCCATAAAGTATTTTTAAAAGACATTGTATAATTAACCAGTTGAAATTATTCCAGGGATGCAAATTTTGGTTCACGTCAGATAATCCAGTAATGTAACTTGCAGCATTACTAGGTTAAAAAATTAATAATCTAACTAAAAAACACAGTGGTCTTGGGCCTCACAGGTCTGCAAGGTAAAAACAAAAGACAGTATATAGGATAGGAAAAGAAGAAAGTTCTTTGGGGATGTGATAAGAACTAAAGAACTAAAAGTTCATGTTGCTTCCGTAACATTAGAAACTATACCTACATAATAGACGTATTCTTTGAATACTTGTTATAGGTGAAATAAACAACCAAATTATTTTTCATGAAATAATTTAAAACACCAGAAAAAAAAGGCATATGATATGTTTTTGGTAGTTACCTTTCTTTTCTCCCCTTCCATTAAATCAAAGTCTTAGAAATGGTTGTAATAGATTTTAAAAATTAGTTTTGCAACCTCCATTTCTGTTTGCAACCATACATGAAAACATATATATGGTCACTTCAAATATTTTTCAGCAAAGTTTACAAAGATGATATACATTTTGAGCCAGAGGGTCAGAGGGAGATTCAATACAAAAATTAAAACAATGTGAAATTATAAAATTGTAAAATCAATCAACACTGAACATTGTATGTACACTTTATGTAGGCGCCCTTTTAGAACAAATCAAGAATTTTCTAGGAAGATTCTCTTTACATTTCCATTCAAATATTTAATATTCTTTTAGAGGTGTCCGGTTTTATACTTAGGGAATCAAGTGTTTACAGCAGGATTTCAGACAGTCACACAATACCAGAAAAAGGTTTTGCTAATCTCTACTCTTTTTAGACTGGTAAACATCAAGTTAAGTGGCCAAATATTGAGGCAGACAAGATTCATAGAATCGGACCTTTGTTTTCTAGTTACTTACAAACCAGAGCCCCACCAGTGACTGCATATTGACTTCTTAGGGATAATGGAATTGCATCCATAAACTCTGGAACTATAAGCCAAGAAGAATAGATATTTGATAAGCATCAGTACATTTACAGAGGCTCTTGTTCTGAAGCACTTTTTCTGTATCACTGTTGTTGAGGCTATTTTAAGAACAGTGAAGACTGTCAGTGCACTCATGAAATAGGTTATAGAGCTTTCTGTAGTGTTCCCCTCCCTCTACGGACATTTCCTTGATAATCTGAAGGGAAATCAAAGAGAAGAATAAAGCAGCAATGTATAATCCTAAAATTTCAAGTCATCAAAATGGTAGAGTAATTTAAACAACAAAGCTTTATTATATAAACTTGGAAATATTTACCACACTTTTGTTTAAGGAAAATACATATGATGAGAATGATAAAGCTATGACATTAGTCATGGATGTAGGTTAGGCTGACCAAACTAGATAAGGCAGAAGTCCCATTATCCATCAGGGACCTCCCACAGCTGGGTATGTGAACAATGAAAACTCCTGCTCATTTTGTTTTGTTTTTTGTTTCTTGTTTTGTTTTGTTTTTTAGATGGAGTCTCACTCTGTCACCCAGGCTGGAGTGCAGTGGTGCGATCTCGGCTCACTGCAATCTCCACCTCCCACCAGGCTTAAGTGATTCTACTGCCTCAGCCTCCCGAGTAGCTGAGATTACAGGCATGTGCCACCATGCTCAGCTAATTTTTGTATTTTAGTAGAGATGGGGTTTCACCAAGTTGGCCAAGCTGGTCTTGAACTCCTGACCTGAAGTGATCCACCCGCCTCGGCCTCCCAAAGTGCTGGGATTACAAGCGTGAGCCACCATGCCCAGGCTTCCTGCCCATTTTGTTAAGGCTTGTCCACTATCAAAGGCTACAGAGTGGATACTTAAATACAAAAGGAAGAAAATTATACTTCCCAATAATAAACTAAAAGAAAAAACAAAAAGTAGCCCCAATGCGTTGACGATAAGAAATCAAGGAAATATTTTGAAGTTTAAAACTAAAGCTTTAATCTTCAAAATACAGTGTAGATATCTTCAAGAAACTAGAATCAAGGTATTGAATATAGATTAAAGAATCATATATAGAAGAGGCAGCTCAAATACAGCTAAAGTGAATATACCTCACCTACCACCCCATTAACAAGCAGTTTGAGGCATTCAGCAAGGACAAATGCTCCTGAGAGGTACACTATCCAATGAGATCAAATATGAACACACTATTGCCAATCATTATACGAGGCAAGTACTAGTCAAGCATGTACAAAAGTTGTGGGAGCACAGAGAAGGTGGTACAGAATGCTGCATGGGGAGGCAGGAGAAGAGTCACGTGGAAGACGACCTGAACACTGGGTCACAAAGGGTGAGGAAAAGGCAATAAGTAGTAAAGTAGAAGCTATGGTACTTAGAATAAATAAAGCAATCTTTCAGGCATATTTTTTTAAATGGTTACTAGATTCATAAAGCACCTGCTTTCTCTTGTCTCCTTCAGTGTTTACATATCCAGAAAATGGCACTGATGATTTCAGAGATCCGGCGAAGAACATAAGCCACCAGGTATTTATGGATGTCACAGAAGACAAGTCAGACAGGAGTGCTTAGATAGACCTGAAGGTCGCCATCCAAGTGGGTCATGAAATCAATTTAGTGGGTCCAGACCAGCATCTTTCGAGAATAGAATAATATAACACAATGTACCATAGCATGGAATAAACAGAACTATCTCATTGCATAAAAGGTAAAAAGAGTAAGCATTGCACTATGCACCTTTTGTTTCTGTTATATAATATGTAGATTATAGAATTATATAGTATATTATCACTTTATTTTATAGCATGTATATCATATTTTATATGTTCATTTACATATGTAAAATTAAGACAGACTACAATAATATTATATAATGCACCTGAGCTTTGAAGAGCAGAGTGAATTATAGATAAAAAGATATATATCGTTGTGTACAGTTTTTGTGTGTTTTCTATAAATTTATAGCATGTATTTATTATATTAGTATATAGTTAGATATATGATGTAACTATATATGACATAATATATAATTTTAACTTGTTTATTATGAAGCATAAATGTTTTTATAGCATTAACATTTATTTGGTTAGTAATAATAGCTAATGTTTATATGACACTTATAAGAGTCTTTTATCATCTATAAACTGGGGACAACAATAGAATCTCCCTAACAGAGTTGTTGTTAAGTTGAAGTATGCTAATGCATGTAACATAATGCCTGGCACACAACAAACTATGAAAACAGCAGCTTATATTGTCATTATTGCAAGGTTTCATTGCCAATAGATGATGGTAAACTGAATCAGTCTGATGCCAAAACCTATGCTTTTTTCTCAACATAAATGAACTAATTGCCAGATGAATATGCCTGGTTCCCTTTCATATACTAGATACCAACTTTACGGCTAACTGATAAACAGTTAATTTTAGGAAGTGAGAGTTATGCATTACTATTCATGTGTCCCTCTTTCTTTAGAGAGAATATTCCCATTTCTGAAGTCTAACTTGTATCATTTTTCATGATCAACTATATTATCAAAGAAAATTTATTTGAAGAAAATTGCAATATTTCTGACAAAGAGTTCCAAATAATTGTTTTCAAATTGTTTAGAGTGAAACCAACCTCAGTTAAGAAATTAAAAATAAATGCAAAGTTGAAAGAAAATCTTTAATAATGGTTAGATATTTTAACACTTAACGTTCCATACACTGATATTACATTGCAATAATTTCTCCATTTCTTGTTTTCTTTCTTTCCTCTCTCAATTTCTTTCACCTTTCTTATCTCATTTTTCTTTTATTTTCTCTTTCAGGGATCTCTTTCCAAAGACCCATTACAGATGAACACCTATGTTGCCTTGTACAAATTTGTACCACAGGAGAATGAAGATTTGGAAATGAGGTAAAAACCTTCTGTAAAGAAAAAAAAAAAAAGAGTAAAATTTTAAAGTCAATGTTTCTCCATGTGAAAAAGTAATTCCATCTATGCCCCTCCTAATGCTTTATAGCAGTGATTCTCAAACTTTAGCATGTATCTAATGACCAGCAAAGCTGGTTAATACACAGGCCCTGTCCCCAGAGTTTTGGATTCATCAGATCGGAGGCAGGGCCCAAGAAACTGCATTCCTAAGGAGTTCCCAGGTGGCACTGATGATGCTGGCCAAGGACTACACTTTGGGAAGCACCACTTTAGTACATGCTCAACAGAACTGCTAATTGGAGTTTTCATGAAGGTTGAACATTAAATGCACTTGGCATCAGGTAGGGTCTAATAGGGAATCAAAAATATATTTAATCAAAGATCAGATGGTTGCTGATGTGTGGTATTATTTCTGGGGCCTCTGTTCTGTACCATTGGTCTATATGTTTTGGTACCAGTACCATGCTGTTTTGGTTACTGTAGCCTTGTAGTATAGTTTGAAGTCAGGTAGTGTGATGCCTCCAGCTTTGTTCTTTTGGCTTAGGATTGTCTTGGCTATGCGGGCTCTTTTTGGTTCCATATGAACTTTAAAGTAGTTTTTTCTAATTCTGTGAAGAAAGTCAGTGGTAGCTTGATGGGGATAGCATTGAATCTATAAATTACTTTGGGCAGTATGGCCATTTTCACAACCCTGATTCTTCCTATCCATGAGCATGGAATGTTCTTCCATTTGTTTGTGTCCTCTCTTATTTCCTTGAGCAGTGGTTTGTAGTTCTCCTTGAAGAGGTCCTTCACATCCCTTATAAGTTGTATTCCTAGGTATTTTATTCTCTTTGTAGCAATTGTGAATGTGAGTTTATTCATGATTTGGCTCTCTGTTTGTCTATTGGTGTATAGGAATGCTTGTGATTTTTGCACACTGATTTTGTATCCTGAGACTTTGCTGAAGTAGAGTATCAGCTTAAGGAGATTTGGGGCTGAGATGATGGGGTTTTCTGAATATACAATCGTGTCATCCGCAAACAGAGACAACTTGACTTCCTCTCTTCCCACTTGAATACCCTTTATTTCTTTCTCTTGCCTGACCCTGGCCAGAACTTCCAATACTATGTTGAATAGGAGTGGTGAGAGAGGGCATCCTTGTCTTGTGCTGGTTTTCACAGGGAATGCTTCCAGTTTTTGCCCATTCAGTATGATATTGGCTGTGGGTTTGTCATAAATAGCTCTTATTATTTTGAGATACCTTCCATCGATATTTAGTTTATTGAGAGTTTTTAGCATGAAGGGGTGTTGAATTTTATCAAAGGCTTTTTCTGCATCTATTGAGATAATCATATTGTTGTTGTCATTGGTTCTGTTTATGTGATGGATTACGTTTATTGATTTGCATATTTTGAAATAGTCTTGCATCCCCAGATGAAGCCCACTTGATCGTATTGGTTAGGATTTTTGTTCTGCTGCTGGATTCGGTGTGCCAGTATTTTATTAGGGATTTTCGCCTTAATGTTCATCAGGGATATTGGCCTGAAATTTTCTTTTTTGTTGCATCTCTGCCAGGTTTTGGTATCAGGATGATGCTGGCCTCATAAAATGAGTTAGGGAGGATTCCCTCTTTTTCTAGTGTTTGGAATAATTTCAAAAGGAATAGTACCAGCTACTTTTTGTACCTCTGGTAGAATTCAGCTGTGATTCCATCTGGTCCTGGGCTTTCTTTGGTTCGTAGGCTATTAATTACCGCCTCAATTTCAGAACTTGTTATTGGTCTCTTCAGGTATTCGACTTCTTTCTGGTTTAGTCTTAGGAAGGTGTATGTGTCCAGGAATTTATCCATTTCTTCTAGATTTTCTAGTTTATTTGTGTAGAGGTGTGTATAGTATTCTCTGATGGTAGTTTATATTTCTGTGGGATCAGTGGTGATATCCCCTTTATCATTTTTTATTGTGTCTATTTGATTCTTTTCTCTTTTCTTCTTTATTAGTCTGGCTACTGGTCTATCTATTTTGTTACTCTTTTCAAAAAAAAACAGCTCCTGGATTCATTGGTTTTTTGAAGATTTTTTCATGTCTCTATCTCCTTCAGTTCTGCTCTGATCTTAGTTATTTCTGGTCTTCTGCTAGCTTTTGAATTTGTTTGCTCTTGCTTCTCTAGTTCTTTTAATTGTGGTGTTAGGGTGTCGATTTTAGATCTTTCCCACTGTCTCCTGTGGGCATTTAGTGCTATAATTTTCCCTCTAAACACTGCTCTAACTCTGTCCCAGAGATTCTGGTACATTGTGTCTTTGTTCTCATTGCTTTCAAAGAACTTATTTATTCCTGCCTTAATGTCATTATTTACCCAGTAGTCATTCAGGAGCAGGTTGTTCAGTTTCCATGTAGTTGTATGGTTTTGAGTGAGTTTCTTAATCCTGAGTTCTAATTTGATTGCACTGTGGTCTGAGATTGTTATGGTTTCTGTTCTTTTGCATTTGCTAGGGAGTGTTTTATTTCCAATTGCGTGGTCAATTTTAGAATAAGTGTGATGTGATGCTGAGAAGAATGTGTATTCTGTTGATTAGGGGTGGAGAGTTCTGTAGATGTTTATTCAGTCTGCTTGGTCCAGAGCTGAGTTCAAGTCCTGAATATCCTTGTTAATTTTCTGTCTCATTTATCTGTCTAATATTGACAGTGGGGTGTTAAAGTCTCCCACTATTATTGTATGGGAGTCTAAGTCTCTCCTTGGGTCTCTAAGAACTTGCTTTATGAATCTGGGTGCTTTATGTATTGGGTGCATATATATTTAGGATAGCTCTTCTGGTGGCATTAACCCCTTTACTGTTATGTAATGGTCTTCCTTATCTTTTTCTATCTTTGTTGGTTTAAGGTCTGTTTTATCAGAAACTAGGATTGCAACCCCTGCTTTTTTTTGCTTTCCATTTTCTTGGTAAATGGTCCTCCATCCTTTTATTTTGAGCCTCTGTGTGTCTTTGCACATGAGATGGGTCTCCTGAATAAAGCACACCGATAGGTCTTGACTCTTTATCCAATTTGCCATTCTGTGTCTTTTAACTGGGGCATTTAGCCCATTTACATTTAAGGTTAATATTCTTATGTGTGAATTTGATCCTGTCATTACGATGCTAGCTGGCTATTTTGCCTGTTAGTTGATGAGTTTCTTCATGGTGTCAATGGTCTTTACAATTTGGTATGTTTCTGCAGTGGCTAGTACCAGCTGTTCCTTTCCATGTTTAGTGCTTCTTTCAGGAGCTTTTGTAAGGCAGGCCTGGTGGTGACAAAATCTCTCAGCATTTGCTTGTCTGTAAAGGATTTTATTTCTCCTTCATTTATGAAGCTTAGTTTGGCTGGATATAAATTTCTGGGTTGAAAATTCTTTTCTTTAAGAATGTTGAATATTGTCCCCCACTCTCTTCTGGCTTGTAGGGTTTCTGCAGAGACATCTGCTGTTAGTCTGATGTGCATTCCTCTGTAGGTAACCCAACCTTTCTCTCTAGCTGCCCTTAACATTTTTTCCTTCATTTCAACCTTGGTGAATCTGACAATTATGTGTCTTCGGGTTGCTCTTCTCAAGGTGTATCTTTGTGGTGTTCTCTGCATTTCCTGAATTTGAATTTTGGCTTGTCTTGCTAGTTTGGGGAAGTTGTCCTGGATAATATCCTGAAGAGTGTTTTCTAACTTGGTTCCATTCTCCTCATCACTTTCAGGTACACCAATCAAATGTAGGTTTGGTTTTTTCACATAGTCCCATATTTCTTGGAGGCTTTGTTTATTCTTTTTCATTCTTTTTTCTGTAATCTTGTTTTCATGCTTTATTCATTAAGTTGATCTTCAATCTCTGATATTCTTTCTTCTGCTTGTCTGACAAAAACAAGCAATGGGGAAAGGATTTCCTATTTAATAAATTGCATTGGGAAAACTTGCTAGCCATATGCAGAAAACTGCAACTGTATCCCTGCCTTACACCTTATACAAAAATTAACTCAAGATGGATTAAAGACTTAAACATAAGACTCAAAACTGTAAAAACCCTAGAAGAAAACCTAGGCAATACCATTCAGGACATAGGCATGGGCAAAGTCTTCATGACTAAAACCCCAAAAGCAATGGTGACAAAAGTCAAAATTGACCAATGGGATCTAATTAAACTAAAGAGCTTCTGTACAGCAAAATAAACTATCATCACAGTGAACAGGCAACCTACAGAATGGAAGAAACTTTTTGCAATCTATCCATCTATCAAAGGGCTAATATCCAGAATCTACAAAGAACTTAAACAAATTTACAAGAAAAAAGACAAACAACCTCATCAAAAAGTGGGCGAACAGACAGTTCTCAAAAGAAGACATTTATGCAGCCAACAGACACATGAAAAATGCTCATCTTCACTGGTCATCAGAGAAATGCAAATCAAAACTGCAATGAGATACCATCTGATGCCAGTTAGAATGGCAATCATTAAAAAGTCATGAAACAACAGATGCTGGAGAGGATGTGGAGAAATAGGAATACTTTTACACTGTTTATGGGGGTGTAAATTAGTTCAACCATTGTGGGAAATAGTGTGGTGATTCCTCAAGGATCTAGAACCAGAACTATTACCTTTTGACCCAGCAATCCCATTACTGGGTATATACCCAAAGGATTATAAATCATCCTACTATAAAGACACATGTGCACATATGTTTATTGTGGCACTCTTCACAATAGCAAAGACTTGGAACCAACCCAAATGCCCCTCAGTGAGAGACTGGATAAAGAAAATGTGGCACATATACACCATGGAATACTATGCAGCTATAAAAAACGATGAGTTCATGCCCTTTGCAGGGACATGGATGAAGCTAGAAACCATCATTCTCAGCAAACTAATACAGGAACAGAAAATCAAACACTGCATGCTCTCACTCATAAATGGGAGTTGAACAATGAGAACACATGGACACAGGGAGGGGAACATCATACAATGGGGCCTGTTGGGGGGTGTGGGGCTAAGGGAGGTATAGCATTAGGGGAAATACCTAATGTAGATGATGGGTTGATGGATACAGCAAACCACCATGGCACGTGTATACCTATGTAACAAACCTGCACGTTCTGCACATGTATCCCAAAACTTAAAGTATAATTAATATATATATATAATGTATATAATACATACACACTATATATATATGTATGTATATATACACTACATATATGTATATATTTTAATCTCCAAATTAATATTGATAGAAAAATCAAACTAAAACTATCGGAGTCAACTAGGAGCTATCCAATTCATGGTAACTGAAACACTAGATAGAATAGGTGAGTCTTGTGGCCTTCTCAAAATCTAAATCATTCTCTTACTTGAGGTTCCTCATGTTTCAGGGGTTGTTAAGCTAGAGTCAATTCTGGGTTTACATCCTACTTGCTGTGTGACCTTAAGCAATTTATAAACATCTCATTACTCTGATTTCCTTATTTATAAAGAATAATAATGATCTCTTCCCCTTAAGGTATTTGGTGAGACTAAAATGATAGAAAGGAAATTAAACATATCGGTGCCTATAATCATAAACACTCAGTAATGAGTACTTATCACAGTTTTTATAATGTGGTGTTCACTGGCCTATCTCAAGGAAAAGACTTCTGCTTCCGTGCATTCATGACCCCAAAACATGAGTCATCTCATGATAGGGCTCTCTGTGTTTTCCCATCCTAGAGCAGAATAGAAAAGAGTACTTTTCCAGTCAAATGGTCCCTTGGAGATTCGTTCTTTCTTCTTCTAAAAAAATGCGGAGATAAGTTAGCACTCAAAACTATTTAATTGCCAGAGCATTGGGAAAATAGCCACCATTTGGAGGTAGACGCTGCTTGTCTGAATGCTGTGCCAGCCAAATTATCAATCACCAGTTACTCTCTTCACATGGCTTCTAGAAAGCCTGCCTCTCCATGCTGGAGCTACCTGGGCTTTCCCAAATCTTCAGGTTTGTGTCATTTCCCACCCATGGTCCACCACCTCAGTGAAATTACCCTTCTGTTTCACCTACCCAAACTCCTATAAACGGTGAGAGCCACCGAAGTGCTTCAGTTAGACCCTGTTTCCCAGGTTTCTTATGCTATCAGGATCGGTTCCAGCAGCTCCGCCAAATTTCATGGTGGATATAATATCCAGCAAGACATCACAGCAGATTTATTTATCCTGCTGGAGTCTGACAACTCTCCCTGGCTCACACCCTGAGGTCAGCTTTGTTTCAGAATTAGTTTGAGATCTGCTACCAAGTGAGTCTTGGGTCTCTCCAGAGCAAAGTTTGGGGCCTGAGTCCTGGCTCCTTAGATTTGTAGAGACAATTAAGCTTTCGTACATCTGAGTTTTCTCTATTGCTGAGTACAATCGTCATGCTGAACTCACTGGCTGAAATTGTAAATATTACCTGAACAGTCCGGCATAATCGGTGGGAGAGGAGGAGATGGCCTTTATCAAGTGAAGCCCTGTTCTGTTAGAGATATGACAAGCCCTGTGAGCCAGAGCAGAGCCTGCCTAGAATTCATTGCTGGGATGAAGCCATGCCTTGAGCAGATGATCCACAATTAACTATCTGCTGACGAAGACAAGGGTGACATATATTTACTTTACAATAAGTACACCATATTGGGTCCTTTTGAGATTGTCATTTAGGTGTGTAACATTTAAGATTTAACAGCTTTCTATTATAGAGATCCTATAGTTTTATATTAGAAGATTATTCTGAAGTCATAACATTTTTTTTTAAAAAGTCATTTCAGAAAAATACAGAATGTCACTGGGATAATGAGGAATGATGTCTAGCTGCCTGGTGGTGGTCGTCACCCTGCGTGCTTATTTTACTTGGTTGCAGGCCATTAGAAGTCAAGTTGTCTGGTCACGAATGACACATCTACAGTCTGCTTCGAGGCAATCAGGACTAGCCATTCCCAGGAGTGAAATGTCTGCATTACACAGACTGCAAGATTGGAGTGATAAATCACACTTACTCTTTTTTTTTTTTTTTCTTTTTTTTTTTTTTTTTTTTTTTTTTTTTTTGCCAAGAGATTATAGGTTCCCATTTTAAAAGCCAGGCACTTGATTTAGAATGTTTAAGGCAATGCTTTGGGAACGCTTTGGGCATTTAGCATAACACCTTGAATGAACTGGAGCTTTGTGAATTATCTTTTTCTCCTCAGATCATAAGGTAGAAAAAAATTCCTTTTAACAAACTAGCACTCTTATCCACCCACCTTCTGATCCAGGGCAGTATGCTGGGTATTGACCTCGGGAAAGAGAACAAGGGAGTGAGGGTACAGGAAATGTTAGGAGTGTGAGCTTGAGGACAAAGATGACCCAACTGGCAAAGCCAGCAGTTGTCAATCAGAGCAGATGAATTATCACATCAGGAAATATTCATTATATATCTGCTCAATAATAAGAAAAGCTTCTGCCAAAGGCCAATGCTCCAGACCTCTCCCCGAACCTCCAGATTCACGTACCCTCCTGCCTACCCCAGCAATGTACAGAGCATGGCAGCTCTGCCCTCTCTTCCACAAACCTGCCTCTTATGGTGAAAGATGTCAACCTCTGCCCAGGCCTCAAGTCAGCCAGGGAGAGGCCTCGCTCTACTTTTGCCCAAAATGTATTTGATGCTCAATTCCTACTCTTCTCTTTGCCTAAAATCAACTATATCTCTCCCCACCTTCATCTCTCACCTGGACTGTTGTAAAAGAGCTTCCTGCTCTCTGTGTTTTCAGTCTTCCTCTCCCTTCCTATCCACTATGGGTGACAGTGCACTAAGGTAACAGTACAGTGTTCTGGGCTTCATCTCATCTTTGAAGTCATACAGAATGATTCACATCCCTTCTCTACTTTCTAACAATAGGGCTTACTAACTAACTTTCTGAATCTGTTTTCTCATCTTGAAAACAGGAATAATAAGGCCTGCCCTTACTGCCCTTAAATCTAGGATCGATGTGATTAAATAAGATAGCAATATCTGGTACATGGTAGGACCTTAATAATATTAATTCCAGTCAGTTCTTTTTTATATTTCAAAAGTAGGTGCTTCCTTTCCAGAATTAAGGAGGGAGAGAGGGAGCAAAAGGGGGGGGAGGGGAGAAGAGAGAGAAAGAGAATATATGAGCATTCACTGAATGTTTAAGAATAAAAAGTGTGGGCATCAGTTGACCTGGATTTAAGTCCTAGCCAAGCCACTATCTAGCTGTGTAACCCCCATGGATCCTGAAAAAGTTACCCTAACCATCTCAGCCTCTGCTTCCTGACTTGTAGAAGGAGATAATCACTTTGCCTGCCTTCCCAAGTCTGCTCGAAACACACATATTTGCTCAAAACTGTCCAATGTCTTCCCATTGCCCTGGGGTAAAATCTAGAATATTTATGGGGACTCCAGGACCCACAGTCTCATCCATGGTGACCTCTCTCATCCATCTACACTGGCCTTTTTTTTCACAAAAGGACCACACCACCCACTTGCCAAAGGATTTTTCTCCCTGCAGAGTCTGCTTCTCCCTCCATCCTCCTACCCACCACTATCAAACACACACATTCATACACACACAGGCAAACTCTTCCAGTTGACTATGATTCATCCACTAGATCTCAGGTCAAATTTCATTTCCTTGTTGCAGCCTTTCCTGTTACCCCACTTTGGATTACATTCTTCTGTTATATTCTTTCATGATGCCATAGTTCTCTCAAACACTTATCTCTACTTGTATTTATATATTTTTGGAATTATTTGGTTAATCTCTATCTCTCCTGTAAACTCCATGAGAACAAGTCTGTAATTACTAACCCTCATATCCCTAGAGCATGAGTTCATTCTTGAAACATAGTAGATGTATAGTAGATAATAATTATTTGACAAATGAATGAGTATTGTGGAGATTAACTGAACTAATGCTATGCCTGGCATATACACTTAGTGGGCAAATCAAGTCTATAATACAATGGAAACTATAGGCCAGGCACAGTGGCTCACGCCTGTAATCCCAGCACTTTGGGAGGCTGAGGCGGGTGTATTGCCTGAGGTCGGGAGTTCAAGACCAGTCTGGCCAACATGGTGACACCCCGTCTCTATTAAGAACACAAAAAAGGCCGGGCGCGGTGGCTCAAGCCTGTAATCCCAGCACTTTGGGAGGCCGAGACGGGCGGATCACGAGGTCAGGAGATCGAGACCATCCTGGCTAATACGGTGAAACCCTGTCTCTACTTAAAAATACAAAAAACTAGCCGGGCGACGAGGCGGGCGCCTGTAGTCCCAGCTACTCGGGAGGCTGAGGCAGGAGAATGGCGTAAACCCGGGAGGCGGAGCTTGCAGTGAGCTGAGATCCGGCCACTGCACTCCAGCC
>NW_016805666.1:193607-213333 GCF_001698545.2 Rhinopithecus bieti
AATAATAATAATAATAATAATAATAATAATATAATGGAAACTATAAATAAGGAAGCAAACCAAGCTGAGAGTGGTTAGTCAGGGACCTGTTTCCTGGAAGAGATGAGCCTGAGCCCAGGATAAATGTTATTCATCAAGAAGAAATTGTAAAGGGGGAGACCAAAAGTAGCCTGTGGTTCCATTCACAAATAACGACAGGCTTAAGACAACTTGGAAGAAGCCCTGCTCAGCCTTTACTGAAGCACTCACAGCTGAGAGGAGGTGGGGACCTCAGAGACTGTAAACCATAAACTGTTTGAGACAGTTCTCAGTCAATTTAAAGGTTTATTTTGCCAAAGTTGAGAATGTGCCTGGGAAAAAGAGATGCAAGCTACAGTAGGACAAGTGGTTTGTGCTTTTTCCAAAAAGGGTTTTGAGGACTTCAATATTTGAAGGGGAAAGGGCATCAGGAAGGTAAGGAGGAAAGAAAAAAAGCAGGGAGGGTAGGTAGTGAGATACGTGATCACATTCTTGTGAAGCTTTGATTAATGCTCACTGAATCCACATGTTATAAGTGAAAGGGGGGTAGAGGAAGTCAATTATGCATCTGTCTGGCGTTCCGTAAATCTGCATTTTACATAAGATATCAATAAACACAGAGTAGAGGAAGCAGTCAGATTTGTCTCAGATAGGTGGAGGGATGCTTTCTAGTCCTATCTTTGCCCTGTTCCTGTGAAGAAAAGCTGGTAATTTACACTGTCTGGGTGAGATTCAACAGAACTCTGTTTTAGGGTAAAGAGTTTGGGGTCCACAAGGAATTTCCTTGTGAGCAGTTTCAGGGAGCCCACCTGGGGAAATATGTGGCCTTCCATCTTTGCAACTATCCGTTTAGGAACAAAAAGGAAGGCAGTTGTTGTGTGACTCAGATCCCAAGCTTAACATTTTTTCCCTTTGACATAGTGAGTTTAGAGTCCTGAGATTTTATTTTCCTTTCACAAGAGGAAGAGCTGGTTGCTGCCCTCTTGTTCTTAGGTGAGTGAACACTTCTCTTAGAAGTGCAATGGTCCCATCATTAGTCTCCAAATCCCATATAAAGGCAGAGACTTTCTACAGCCTGCTTTGCTACAGTTCCAGTGCAAAATAAACTTCCTTTATTTATTTTTTTCACACTGCCATGAAAAAGTAGAAATAAACTTCCTTTATAAATTAATTTGCTATTTCCCACCTAAACCTCTGGAGGTAATGTAGACCGTGATAATTCTCTACCTTTCCACCATCGAGGGCAGAGAGCAGGACAGCAAGCTGGCAAGGCAGAAAAGAGAAATTTCTGGCAGTCAGAGAGGCCTGGGTCTAGTTTCCAACTCTGACACTATCTGTGTCAATTTTAGCAAACCATTTAATTTTTTAGAGACTCTGTTTTCTCCTTCCTAGGAAGACTGAGTACTAAACAAGATAATATAAATAAAATGTGGAATTTCATGCCCAGTACAAAGTGAGGTCACAGTAGATTTTAGATACCTTCTCTTCATAATTACATCTTTTCACAGTGTATTTTCTCTCCTAGTCTTCAGAACAACCTCATTAACACCACCCTAAGTATATACAGTAGAGAAAACACAGTTAAAGGCTCTCCCTTTGAGTGAACCCAGTGAGACCTTGTCCAACTGGTCCAGCAAAAAGGAGCTGTGCTATCCAATACTTATCTTGGGAGCAGGTTTTTCAGTTGCTGACATGATGAGCTATAATATGAAATTTTATCACTGATACCCAAGATGTGATGCCATCATGCATGGGGTCTCAAACATTGCTGACAATTTGAGGTCTGATAACATTAAAGAGCTACCCAGGTTCTTCTATCAGGGTATAGCAGGGTGGTACAGTAGATAATCTCCTGAAATTAAGAGTCTTGGACAGATTCCACCAATTACCCTTATTATCAAGTTTTTTGAAGAGTCCTGAAAATTACACTTTATGGACTGACAGTTTAATTCATGAACAAAGCTCTTAAACGCTGCTAAAAATACATGACCAAGTGCAGTGGTTTATGCCTGTAATCCGGCATTTTGGGAGGCCAAGGCAGGAGGATTGCTCGAGTCCAGGAGTTCAAAACCAGCCTGGGCAGCAAAGCAAGACACCATCTCTACAAAAATAGAAACAAAAAATTAGCCAAGCATGGTGGTGCATACCTGTAGCCCTAGCTCTTCAGGAAGCTGAAGCAGAAGGATCACTTGAGCCCAAGAGGTTGAGGCTGTAGTGAGCTATAAACACACCACTGCACTCCAGCCTGAATGACAGAGCTAGACCCTTTCTATCTATCTAAATTAATTAACGAAAATAGAATATAAACTGGAGAACCCTATTATAATCAGCACTGTTGTCATTATTATCGTATACTGCTCTGTGAATTAATATAGACCATGTGTCACATCATCCTTCTGGCCAAGTGGGTATGTACGTGTGTGTGATACACGTACACATGCAAATAACCTCCCACACACACTCACAGTCACACACACACACACGCGCATACACACACACACTTATACACATTCAAGTACACATTCATTCACACACACGCAAGCACACACACATTGTTAGCCAAAGCTTGATAACCCACACTTAGTTTTGATGAAATTAAATCCTGCCGTCAACACTTACAATGTAACCAGTCCCATTATCCTCACTGCTATTGGGCTCAGCAATCTGCAAAACAGAGTCTTGGAGTCATCACTTAGTATTCACAACAAGGCACCTTTTTTAAGCTGATAAAAACTTTTCAGTCAACAATGACGTTCATGACTTTGCTGAGTTGATATTTTATGTAAATAATCAGCAGATATAAATGACTTCAAGTAAACATAAACTCCTAAAACATCTTAGGGACACTGAAACAAAGGATTGAGAGTAAATAAAAGATTTAAAGGTTTAAATGCATATTTTAGCAATCATACAATGCCTGTTCCAAAGAATTCATTTTGACTTCCCACATCTAAGTCATTTTCATTTTTATTAGTTCTCCTCAAATAGATTTATATGATAATGGCCATTTTTCATGAGAGTGGGAAAAGAAGGGAAAAAAAAGAGACTACAAGCCAAGAGAGGAAAAGAGGGAACTGCTCTTTCAATATTGTTAAATCCTAAAAGAAATGCAGATTAATTACTACTTCAATGTATGTCAGAACACCTAAATTTGAGGGGCTTCAAAGAAAAACCTATCTTCTTTTGTAACTCCAAGTGCAAATTTAGATTCATGAATGGCCACTCCTGGAAGCAGCAAGTCTCAGATTCTCCATGGGCAAGTCTAAATGAAAGCAAGCAACCATTTCTCTCATTGGTTAGTATTTGCCAGAATCTCTGGAGATGGGGTGACCTGAATTCATCTCTTTGGAGTATTTTCAAAGCACTACTTTAAAAAGAGTTAAAAGTGATTTTAACTCTTGCATGCTATTTCCAGGATTTACTTCATCTATTCACGTCTCATCACATGGTAAGCAAGCATCTGCTCTTTTCTGGGAGAACCATTCACAGGCCCCGTTCTCAAAGAGCTCAAGCAGTCATGGGCCAGGGGGCCAACAGAAGACTAGACCATAAGTTACAATCCAGTGTGCAGGGCTGTGGGTGTGAGGTAGTCCAGGTGACTTACAGCAGCCTCAAAGGGATATGAAGAAGCTGGGCTTCCAGAAGGAAGAGGGGTCATGGGTGGCTGGGAAGCCTGGTTAGTGAGCAGTCACTCTCTCTCCAGTGAGGAACGTGTAAGGGAATAATGGGGTTAAACTTCAGAACCAGGTAATTATTTTAAGAGGTGCCAAATCAGGGGCACAGGCAAGCCCCATTACAAAAAGAGGTGGTGAGAATTCATGGCAGAGGCAGGAGCATATTTAGATAACTACATTAATTCCAGTCCTGATTCTGAAAGACTGCCTTAAAACTTGGTAAAGCTTAGTGAATGGCCACTTGTTTGTTTAGTTCATACTCCAGTGAGACAATGTATGGTTCTTTTTTCTCTTTCTGGAGGTGAGGTAGGAGAACCAAGCACAATAATTCACAAGAAGAAAATGGGACCTTAGGACTAGAACCCTTGGAGGTTGACTCCCAGTCCACTGATCTTTCTCCTCCACCACACTTTCCATCCTAGGTTCATTGTTCTACGTTTTCTCTCTGATAAAGCTGACAATTCTATTTTAATCAGCAAGGGTAGACAACATTTTACTTTATCCCTTTTTGGCCATTCACATCACTTCTTTCTAGTGCATTGGTTTGTTAAGTATGGTTGCTAAGACCAGGAAGTTTGTGATCCATAGAGCATGTTACTGAGAAGTCACTTCTGTTAAAGGATTTTTTTTTTTTTTGATTTGAGATAAAAACATGACTCTCATGCAATATAAATTGAACACATGTCAGAATGTCAGAATTAATGAGCCACATAACATGGCTCATTAATTAATGAGAGAACCAGTAAGATGTTCCACCTGGTTGAAAGGAGAACTCAATACATCACATGTACATACGCAATGAGGAATGCTGACCGGAATTTATAAATAGATACAAAACCATTCAGTATTCACAGGATAAAGGGTAATAACTGACTATATTCCACCAGGCAAAATTCACTTGCATTTCTGTGGACAAAAATAACTTGTATGAATATCAGTTTTCTACAACTTGCTTGAGATGTAAAATAGCTCAAAGGCATTGACAAAGGGGAGGTAATCTGAAAGGATGTGCCAGACAGGACTTCCAGATCAGTCATGTTTTTTGCCCATTTCAAAGTCTTTCATAATTTTTCCTAGCATCCTCTTGAGTTCTTTTAATAAATCTCAGAGGTTACCCAAGCAAGTAGTATTTCACAAAAGGAGAAAACTTGAGTCAGAATGGTTAAGTCACTTGTTACAAGCCATAAGAATCTCCTAAAAAGTATTATTAAAATAGAAACTCCTGGGCTTCACCTAAGCCTAGAGAGTCAAATCCTACTTGGAAATCTGTATGGTTAAATATCCCCCTGGATTCTGATTATCTGCAGTATCTGAGAACAACTGTGACTTCTCCAAAGATATGCAGTGGGCCAGTAGCAGACTCAAAAACCGGAACAGAGGTTTCCCGGTTCTGTCAACGTTCCGTGCACAGGTCTGCATTGGCTTTCTGACCTGTGGCTTGTGTACGTTCTAATGTCCTTCACCCTGCAAGGTTTCAAGACTGAGTAAGAGAGAATAAGACTCCGTTGGTGTCTCGTTTCTATTCTCTAAGTACATTACTGCTTGGCAAATGCATCAACTTAATTAAAACTAAATGTAATTCTAATGCACCAATTTGATTTAAAAATAATCTTCACAGTCACCAGGACATCAAAATGCAATTAAAGCTATTTGAGGAAAGTCTCTGATGCATATTATGCTCTGATGCTGCACTATGTCAAGAAACCCAGATATTCCCAAATGTCACTAATGTGTTTAGCAGCCTCCCTCTCACTCAAATGCCTCTCTCAATTAGGTTCTGGAGAGTGTGATCCATGACAGTTCAAGAACATTTACCAAATTCCTTCCAAATTGCCCTTTAGTTGAATGCTTTTCTCTGAGCTGGTCTATGGACTTGAGAAAGTACAGGCGGTCTTGTGGATATCAGGCTTAAGACAAAATCAAAATGCAAATTCAGGAGTTCCTTATTACATACCCATGTGCCAAGACTGTAAAAGATTCTGGACCAAGATAATGTAAATTGGGAAATAAGTCTGGTGAAAAATTAAGTCATAGATCTCGATTAATGGAGCCATTTGGCTGGCTCCTTTTCTGCCCCCTTCAGCTTGGTTTTACGAGGGTATCTAGTTTTGCTGAGTGACTGGTTGCTATGAACTTGATTTAAGGTTCTTTTTCCCTAATGAATGAGAAAGGGTAGGAAATATTAAAGAGGCTCAAAATAACTATATAGTAAAGTGAGCAGTTCTGATGAGTTTTGACATGGCATGGGTGGTGCAAGAGGCTGCTTGATTTAGTGGAGTTAGTCCTAGATTCAAACCTTGCCTGTAAATGGTGAAATCTCTCTTAGCCTGCCTACTTGTATGAAAATGCAACTGTTCATGACAACATTTAGTGAACATTGCCATTGCCCTTTAGGCTCAACCCTGCCAACATCTCCATTACAATCAGCCACCTGGGTAATAGAATACTAGATCCAGCCCCTGGGCCCTGATACACCTTTGTGGTCACCTCATAGAGTGGACAAGGAAGGGGAAGAGGGACGGTGTGAAAAGAGGGAGAAGGTTTTCCATAGCTCCGTATCACACCAAATGTTAGCGTCTGAAGCCACTGAAGTCAAAGGCTATTTCATTAACCAACCACCTCTGCCAGAAACCTAATGAGACATAAACATAAAACACAATGATTAGAATAAATCTTCTAATTTACAAGTGAAAAAATGCAGGTTTACATGAAAATTAGCAATTTTAAGCCTTACTGTATATCAACCACAGTGATAAAGACTTAACTTTGAGGCCAGGCATGGTGGCTCATGTCTGTAAGCCCAACATTTTGGGATGCTGAGGCAGGAGGATCATTTGAGGCCGAGAGTTAGAGACCAGCCTGGGCAACATCGTGAGACCCTATAAAAAATTTTAAAAGTTAGCTGGGAGTGGTGTCATGTACCTGTAGTCCCAGAGACTTGGGAGGCTGAGGCAGGAGGATTGCTCAAGCCCAGGAGGTAGAGCTGCAGTGACCCATGATTGCACCATTGCACTCCAACCTAGACAACAGAGTGAGACTGTCTCAAAAAAAAGAAAAAAAAGGATTTAACTTTGCAAAGTAAATATAGCTCACAATAATTTATCATGCATAATATATAAGTAAATAAATATAATTGAGATAGCCAATCCTCCAAGAGACATGTATTTGGGATTTTTGTTTGGGATCAATTCTATGCTTGTTTGTCATCTCCCCACCAACCTAGCATCTGCTTCTCCCTCAGGAATGACCCTTACTTTAAACAGTTTACTGTCTTTGTCCTTTGAAATTACCGACATCTTGAGGGCAGTAACTATTTTACAATGATAGCCACCATCTAATAGGGGCTTATCTAAATATGCATTACAAGCATTATGTCATTTAGTCCTCAAAAAATATTGATGGAGTAAGTGCTATCATCCTAACCTTACAGATAAGAAAACCCAGGCTTAGATAATTTTTTTCACTTTTGTATCCCCCTATGCATACCCAATACCTGAAATTTTGTAAACATTTAGAAAATACTTGAATGTCATATAGTTTTCATAGGATAAATGCGCAGAAATGGAGGAGTGAGACCAGACTCATTTTCTTTGAATTTTAAAACATTCAGAAAGCAAAGGCCCTAGGGCATTCTGCTTTGACCATGTGCTTCCCAAAGTAAGACCAATCTGAGGTCTCAGGTTGTCTCAGATAGTGGAGAAAGTGTTTCTCTCGGAAGCAGTGTCCTCATCTGGAGGGTGTTATGTCTCCTCTCGTAAGAATTTGTGCCCTACTTGGGGATTGGAGAGAGGCTGGACTGGGCAGGGGGTGCCTCAGGACACCTCACACTCCTCCCTCCAAGAGCCCACCCTGGAAGATCTTGCAGAATAGTTCCATGTAGCTGGCCAAGCTCAGTTTATATCATTCCTACCCTCTGTGTCACTGAGTCCCTGCAGACAGTTTACCTGGTGGTGGAAGAGATGGTTCCAACACCCATATGAAAAATCGAGAAATAAGAGAGACAGAAGGACTGCTGAGAATGAACCCAGAAAGCAACCATTAGTTCTCACACACACGTGTGCAAGTACACACACACTTGAAATTAAACCCTGTCCTGCTCACTGGTAAGTCATAATTCTGTAGTTACTTTTGTTATTTTATTCTAATTCTTGCAAGCCTGCAGCCCTTTTACCATTTCAAGAGTTCCTATAAATCATTATATAACCAACTTGAAAATCTTCCTCTGAGCCTATGGCAAATTTTACTGAGCAAACAAAAGCAAAAGGCCAGCTGTGGTGCTCTGACCTCTTTTCACTAAAGGAAACTGATGCTTCAATTGTTTATGAATTGCATTATACTTTACATCACGGTATACAATTGTGGATTACAATGTAAGCAAAACCTTTACCTGAATGTACAATGCTCTGACTGAATTAAGCAAAGGAACCTTTTAAGTAATTGGGAGCCCATCAAGTTGGTCCCAAGAATTTGGAAATAAAGAGTTACATTGTAAAATCTAGATGTAATGGATCAAGAACATAAAGTCTCCTAAAAGCAAGAGAATAACTATCAGGCCAGAGAAGGACTTTTCTCAAATGTGCCTGTAGTGTGATAACCCGAATGAAGAAATTATTCCATGGAAAGGGCCTGACCGCCACAGAAGCATGAAACAACTGAGGGCAGAGTCATGGATTAGCCAATGTCTAACCTGGGGAAAGGAGAATTTTAAGCATTAGGCCACCATTCCTCTGGGGCCAATGGCAAGGCTCTCCCTAAATTGAGCCAGTTGGCAGAATGTTTTCATTTGTTTCTTTGATGACATCGCACAACACACCAACACCATGGCAAGAGAAGAGAACTGAATTAAGAAAGGGTTCAGAAGAAAACTCACAGCTGAGAGTGAAGGGCTGCCACTAAGAGCAACACAGAAGGTTGCCCTGGAAGTCAGGGTAACAGCAAGCTGGAGCTACGGTAGGCGGATTATGTATGGCAGGCAGCGGGGTAGGCTAGGTTTCCACGGGCTCCCTGTAGATTGATTAATTTGAATAATTTTCACAGGTCCTAGGGCATAGAGGATGCCCCTCATTATCTAGTACCTGGCTCTAGAGTGGGACATTAGGGGTGGTACAGAGTGGCCCAGAGTATAAGAGCCCTCATCAGGGAGTTGTTGTGGTGGGGACTTAATCAGCTGCTTAAGAAGGGGAACTGACCAGCCTCCAGCTAGAGCCTCAAAACTGCGTCAATACTCATTTCTAAAAAGTAATAATAAACCAGCCAGGCGCTGTGGCTCATGCCTGAAATCCCAGCACTTTGGGAGGCTGAGGCAGGCGGATCATGAGATCAGGAGCTCGAGACCAGTCTGGCCAATATGGTGAAACCCTGTCTCTACTAAAAATTCAAAAAATCAGCCAGGCATGATGGCGGGCGCCTGTAATCCCAGCTACTCAAGAGGCTGAGGCAGGAGAATTGCTTGAACCTGGGAGGCAGATGTTGCAGTGAGCCCAGATAGCACCACTGCACTCCAGCCTGGGTGACAGAATAAAGCTCTGTCTCAAAAAAATAAAATAAAATAACAACAATAATAATAATAAGCTATGTTACACAGAGTGGTTTTATCTTGCATGCCTACTCAGATCCACCACCTAGAGCCCAATGTTGAAAAGGATTCTAAATCAGAGTGCAGGCTCTGTGGGAAAGAGTGCTGAGATTGTCGGGTAATGCCTGGAAGGGTAAGGAGGCAGTAAAAAATCCCACAAGCCACAGATTTGCTGGCCTAGATGTTAGAGAGTTACTATCTTGGGTTCAAGGGTTCCCCTAGAGCAAGATCCTCTCTATAGTGAAAAAGAGGCATTAGCTATCTCTGCCAGGTGCTTAGAGTATTTGACTAATCTCAAGAGGAGTCTACTGGTCCTTTTTAGCTATATCTTCTAATTTCCCTCATAGTCCTTAAGCCAATTTACAACTATATACTTATTAATTATACATATGTGATATATTTATTATTTATTTATTAGATGTTTTATTATCTATTTACTTGTTTATTATCTATCTTTCTCACTAGACTATTAGTTCTAGTGAGGATTTTATTCACCAAAGTAAACCCAGTGCCTAGTAAGATGACACTCTTTCAGAGACCATTCTATAAATATTTGTTGAATGAGTGGGTAAACAAAAACAAAAGAAATAATAAATGGATAAATAAATCACTCACCAAGCAATTTTCTGATCCTGGTGGAGCTCTTTTTTAGGAAAAGACAGAACCCTCATCACACTTCAAGAAGTATGTCTGGTATTTCTCATAAGATTATAGCCTGTTATCCCAGTGAGTGCCTTATTCTGATATGTAATTTAGTTAACGAGGGTCAAGTGCTGGGGACTGTCCACCTCTAAGCACAGTCAAGAGTGAGTCTCTGAGTAGACTATAAAATAGAGGTCAGATTCAGGCAGCATTCTCTTTCACCCTTAGGGAAAGGTACCTCCCAGTCTCCCTCTTTCACTCTTAGGGAAAGGTACCTCCCCCAACTCTGTTCCCTATTTACAGCTTCTGCCAGAGCAGCAGCAAAGTCATTGTATTTGATACTAACTCATGGTTTCTTAGGTTACTAGTTTAAATAAAATCTGCTGGGGCTTGGAAGATTTTTCTACATTGACTTTCATCCTTGCCACTTAATTAAATCCCTAACCTGAGAAAGAGTGATTTTCAGCCACCTCGCTTTCTGTGGCATCAGCATGAAACTGTGACTGTTGAAATACCAAAATGCCAGTTGTGCTTAATGCTCCAGGGGTGACAAGCCTGTTATATTTGGAATCCCTGATGAAGATAGATATTAACTGAGAATTGAAAATGACAGCAAAGGAGATTGAATCAGAATAGCAAAATGAATATGCAAATCTACTTTTGCTCCAATTCCTAAACGTGTCAGAAAATACTTTTTGTTTTTTTAACACATCTGTAACAGTACTAGAAAACAAGAATGCGTGCTAAGAGAGAACCAGAAATCTTGGGAATTTCCTCGCAGACTACAGCAAATGCAGTTGAGTTGTGAACGATGAAGATGACCAGACACCAAGGAATACTCGGGACAAAACAGCTGTAGAAGGGGGAGCACATTTAAAGAGACACAGAATGCTCAGGACTTCACTGAAGAGCGTGAAGAGTCTTCAGTGGATTGATTGCATTAATGGCCCTAATTATTCACCCATCCCTATATTCATGCCCGTGTCATGGGACTTTGCAGTTCCTCTCAAAACAGAGGTGGAGCCTGTTACCCTATCCCTTGAGTCTGAACTGGCCTTGAGACTTGCTTTGGCCAATGAAATGAAGCAAAATGACAATGTGTAAGTTCTGGATCTAAGCCTTAGAGACTTCATGTACTTTGCGTGTCTCCATACGCTGCTCCTGAACCTTGACCATTGCTATGAAACTGACCTTCCAAGGAATGAGAAATGTGGAATAGGGCAAAATCACTGCAGTCGCCTCAGCAAAAGCCAGCCAACACCCAGGCCTGTGAGGGAGCCACTGGGGTTTTGTGGCTGTTTATCACACAGCATTACTGTGACAATACATAATTGATACAGTCTCAACTGTATTCATAGCACCACATTACTACTTATAATGAACAATTGACAGCAATGATGTTGGACTCCAGAATTAAGCCAACACCTGTACTCTAAAGAAAAAGAACGAACCCATGCCTAAGGAGGGCTCTAATGTGAGCACAGAAGCCTGGGAAAGAAGAACTGTGTTGAGATGACTCTGGACCTTCAGACCTTCTAGAGGGCATGGGGAAAAAGGAAAAGGCAGCTCTACTTAGGAGAAAAATAAATTGACCTTTTCTCTCCCCAAGGGTAAGAAAATCCTCCTTGCTACAGCTATTAGGATAGGAGGAGGAGACGGCACCATACTGCTTACCTGCTCTACATTCAAGTATGCAAAAGGGAGATGCACCAATTGGCACACGCTGCTCCCTTAAACAGAGCCTGTAAATAGGCATTGCACTTGAGAGAGAGACCCATGGCAGACCACAGATACCGAATAGTGGAGAAGCCTGTCCACATCCACCTACCTCCATTTTCAGTCTTTCATAAAAAGAGACAACCAAGAAACATTAGATTTTAGAAAAAATACTTGATATGAAAAAGAAGTAAGATAAAGGATAGGCCAACTAAATTCAGAGGAAACAAGTGTTCAGTAAAAGAAAGAGGCCGGGCATGGTGGCTCACCCCTGTAATCCCAGCACTTTGGGAGGCTGAGGTGGGTGGATCACGAGGTCAGGAGATCAAGACCATCCTGGCTAACAAGGTGAAACCCCGTCTCTACTGAAAATACAAAAATTAGCCAGGTGTGATGGCAGGCGCCTGTAGTCCCAGCTACTCAGGAGGCTGAGGCAGGGAATGGCGTGAACCCAGCAGGCAGAGTTTGCAGTGAGCCGAGATTGCACCACTGCACTCCAGCCTGGGCAACAGAGCAAGACTCCATCTCAAAAAAAATAAATATTGTTTTGAAAATATAATAATCTCTGTACAATCCATTATAACATTGCATCCATGATGGAAAGCCGCTTTCAGAACTCCTTTAGAAAAGAATAAGGAAATAATGAGAAATTAGAAAGAAAGAAAACTTTCAGAAATAATAAAGAACCCTTAGAAACTATTTTCTAAAATGTTTTCTGAAAACTTTTTCTGAAACAATTCTCAGTATTATGATAAATAATAGAAAAGCCCAAATACAAAATAAATGATCAGGAAAATATAACTGAGAAAAAAATTTAAGAACATAGAGGAAAATAAGACTGTAGGTGTGTAAGAAAGACAAAAAATGTGAGGATGGATTCAGAAGGTCCAGCATGCGTTGACTAGAAGTTCCAGAAGGAAAGAAGAGAGAACATCATAGATGGGAGAAAAACATGAAAGAAATAGTAGAGAAAATTTTCCCAGTGTGAAAAATAACAGTCTTTCGATTGTTACAGCTGTGTTGAATAGAAACAATTAACAACAAAAACACATTAGTCTTCAGCCAAACGCAAGTAATTATTGATGAGTGATGTAGACACACACGCACATGCACACATACACAAATCTAGTACCAAACTCCAATTACACCAGCATAAAAGGTGGCAGGCGGGAAAAATGGAGCTAAGCAAAAGTGTGCTAAGTTTTGAGAAGGTATTGGGAAGGTGTAGATAATGATAAAGATAATGACCAGTTCTACATGTATATATCTATGTATAAATGTAAGTGCATGGGAAGGAGTCTAGAAGGACACACAGGGAATGGAAGGTAGATGATGGGGCTGAGAAGAAGGGAGATTTGTATCTTGAAATGTATCAACTTCTAAATTTTGGAGCTTCATGATCATTTATGTATCAAACTACAGGTAACAGTTATTTTTAGCCAGGCACCATGACTCATGCCTGTAATCCCAACCCTTTGGGAAGCCCAGGCAGACGGATTACAAGGTCAGGAGATGGAGACCATCCTGGCCAACATGGTGAAACCACATTTCTACTAAAAATACAAAAATTAGCTGGGCATGGTGCGGGTACCTGTAATCCCAGCTACTCGGGAGGCTGAAGCAGGAGAATGGCTTGAACTAGGGAGTCAGAGGTTGCTGTGAGCCAAGATCGCACCACTGCACTCCAGCCTGGCGACAGAGCAATACTCTATTCAAAAAAAAAAAAAAAAAAAAAACGGTTATTTTTATAATACAGCATAAAATCATTTTTGCCTTCAATGTGTAATAAAGCTATTTTCTTGGGTAGGAAGAACTGATAAAAGTTATATTTACTTTACTTCTATTTCTTTTAAGACTATTTGTGTAAATGAGAAATGAATACTCCTGACTTTAAAGTATCTTATTTTCTTCTTTTTAGCTTTACCAACTCATTCATTCTTCATTTTAGGCGCAGGAGACATAATTACTCTTTTAGAGGATTCAAGAAGACTGGTGAAAGTAAGTGTTTCACTTCTTTAAAAAAAAAAAAAAAAAAAAAAAGGAGAGAAAATCGTTTGATAACTATAATTACCATACATGCTACAATTGTGGGTGCATGCCTCCTTTTTCCTTTCAGGGGAAAATTCAAGACAGAATTGGCTTCTTTCCTGCCAACTTTGTTCAGAGACTACAACAAAATGAGAAGATTTTTAGATGTGTTAGAACCTTCATTGGGTGTAAGGAACAGGGGCAGATAACACTGAAAGAGAATCAGGTGAGTAAATCACACAAACACATTCCAGATATGAGCCAAATAGGGTGTCATTTTAATAAACATAATAATATGTATAAATCTGAATGAGTGGGGTCACATTCAAAGTATGCACTTTGAGAAAAGATATACTTACTCCAATGATGTCAGTGTTGTAGGAGCAAAACATGCAAACTAAAATTTTAGGAATCTCACTTGGTGATACCTGTTCATAAAGGAAATGTCATAGCGGCAGGTGAGGACATCTCGTCCCCCATGCTCTTCTCTGAGGACCACTGGTCTCTGATGTAGGCAGCTTCTCCCATTCAGGCTCTGAGTTAGTGTCCACCAATGGTGTGGTTAATTCTTCAATGCTCTCTAATGAATACTTTGTCATTAGTTGTTGCTGTTAGGAACCTCTTGGGTTTTCTTATCTGGACTCCAAGCCTCTACCTGTTCACTGAAGCTCATAACAGCTTCATATCACTGCAAAAGACAATAGACTAAACTTAGATAACCAGATACTATCTCAGGCTCATAAATGAACGTCTCCGTATGTATAATCTAGAGGTGCCTGTCACCATCTTGCTCCAGGGCCAAGTTGAATGTAGAGTTCTCTTTGATGCTGTCAATTTTCCTGAGAAGTAAAATGTGAACCCCCACATTTGTATGTCTTTAAGCTCCACCATCTCACGGCTGGAATGTTGATAGACAAACAGCATTCTCACACCTTAACTCTCTGGACTACTCTTCCTGTCTTTGTCTTCCAGCAGAGAGAGGCCTTCCTGCCCTCCCTTCTTCTCTGACTGCAGCTCCCCTCAGGTCATATCCTGTGTCCTCACTACAGAGTAAAATAAAATGCTGGGACTTATGGCCGGGCTCGGTGGCTCATGCCTGTACTCCCAGCACTTTGGGAGGCCGAGGAAGGTGCATCATGAGGTCAAGAGATGGAGACCATCCTGACCAACATGGTGAAAACCCGTCTCTACTAAAAATACAAAAGTTAACTGGGCGTGGTAGCACACGTCTGTCATCCCAGCTACTTAGGAGGCTCAGGCAGGAGAATCGCTTGAACCAGGGAGGTGGAGGCTGCAGTGATCTGAGATCGCACCACTGCACTCCAGCCTGGTTTGTTCTTGATATATTAGTGGAGGATTTGGGGAATTAAAAATTTATTTCCTCTCCCAACAAAGTCTCACAGGGGACTTTAATTTTCAACTTCAGAAGTCAAAATCTTTCCTCTGTTTCTTTCTGCATTCTTGGTATAAGAATTTTATTATTTCCCAAAGTGATGAATGCCTAAAGTTGAAATTGATAAGGCTTGCCCTCCAAGGAAGTTCAAAATGAAAAAGGCATTGATAATTTTAATACATCTCTGTTCAATAGAGTTGCCGAAAACACATCTTAAATGTCTTTTTTAGGATTGCCTCGAAGACAGTTTCTCAGTCACACAAGAAAATCAGTCATTACCTTGAAATTATAGCTGATTTGTCGTTTTAAAAATTGTTTTGCTCCACTTAATCAGCCATTGTATATTCCACATGGAGCTTTAACTGACTTTACCATTTTCAGACTAACAAATATATCCTCAAAGAACAATAACTTACCTTTTCTTTTTTTTTCTTTTTTTTCCGAGACGGAGTTTCGCGCTTGTTGCCCAGGCTGGAGTGCAATGGTGCTATCTCGGCTCACAGCAACCTCCACCTCCAGGGTTCAAGGCATTCTCCTGCCTCAGCCTCCAGAGTAGCTGGGACTAGAGGCATGTGCTACCACACCCTGCTAATTTTTTTTCTATTTTTAGTAGAGACAGGGGTTTCTCCGTGTTGGTCAGGCTGGTCTTGAATTCCAGACCTCAGGTGATCCACCCGACTTGGCCTCCCAAAGTGCCGGGATTACAGGCGTGAGCCACTTGCGCCCGGCCGATTTACCTTTTCTTTATGGCTATTCAAAAGAATCTTTAAAAGAAAATCTTAAGAAAATGATAATATGGAGGGCAGCTTTTTTAAAAAGATGCAACTCACCCTCCCTCTATATTCAAGTAAGTGAAAATCATTGAGAATAAGAGACCGATAATTCTGAGTATTACTTTCCCTATATATTTTAACAAAGGTGGGGATGGAGTCATTGAAACTGGCACTTTCATAAATGCTAGGAGACATTAGTCCACTCATTTGGATACTGATTTTCAATAGGCTCTTTAAAAGAAAATCTAAAGAAAATGATAATATGGAGGACAGCTTTTAAAAAAAATGTAACTCACCCTCCCTTTATACTCAAGTAAATGAAAATCATTGAAAATAAGAGACCGATAATTCTGAGTATTACTTCCCCTATATATTTTAACAAAGGTGGGGATGGAGTCATTGAAACTGGCACTTTCATAAATGCTGGAAGACATTAGTCCACTCATTTGGATACTGATTTGGTACCATGTGCTTAGAGCCATGAAATTGCTCAACTTCATGAATACAGTAATTCCATTTTCTATAATGTATCCAAGAAAATAACCTAAAGTAAACAGGGAGAGACTTTATGCAAAAAGACACTCATCAGAGTGATATTCATGATGGTGAGAATTAGGAACAATTGCACAGACAACGGACGTGATTAATTCACTGACAATATTTTCATTAATGGACAATGTTAGGAACCTAAGCAATTGTGATGGTATTATGATAATATTATGGAATTGAAATAGTGGAATCTGAACCCAGATCCCAGTCACTGTTCTCCCAAGGTAAAACAAAGGGAGAGATGCAGATGGGGCCTGAAGCCCTGTTTTCATTCACGGAACCATAGTAAACCAGACAGAGTACCAGATGTGATCTAGAGACCTAGGAGGCCTCACCACAGCCCACCCACCTTACCACCACCACCATGGGCTGGTCTGAATCTGAGGATCTAATGGTACCAGATGCCCCGTGGGAGAAAAGGAGCAGAAAGGACTGTGGCAAAACTGGAGTAAGATGGGCCAATTCCTTCCCAGAAGGAACAAGAGAGAAGGAAGCTTTAAGAGACAGTGAGAAACCCCCGGCACCTGTGGTGCAATCAGATCTTCTGTCTTTGGAGAAGTGAGGAGGGACCTAGGAGAGAGGGCAGATATCTTCAGATATTGTGTCACCATCTTAAATGATGGCTTCATAAACCATGAACAAATAAATATTAATGATACAATAGTAGTATAAAATTTTACGGCTTTTTTCTCTTCCATTTAAATTACTTTCATGGTATATATTTACAAAAATAAAATTTAAACAGTAGCACAATTTAAAATACTCAATCTTGTCTTTTGAATCTAATAACATAAAGGTACACAGTGTTGCTGTGATTTTCCTGGGCCTCAACTTTGCACAAGTGTACACAAATGCACACACACAACACACACATCACCATATCCAACAATTGCTGTATCGAATTGCATTATCTGCTGCTGCTTATATAGATGCAATAACCCCAAGAGGTGTAATGCCATCTAACGATTTTTGGTTGTTAAAATCTCTAATATCCTTAGGAAATTGGGTCACTGGACTCTATGGTTTCACCCTGGTTTTACAGTTTTAGTTGAAATTGACATCCTTCCCTTTTATAAAAATTGCTTTATGACACTTTAGGACACATTGCATTTCGTAAATTGCACAAGCTCTCTTTTACCCGGTTGCTTGTAGACAGAATATATGTTTAAACAGATCAAAAGTCATCAATGTGCTGACATGAAATATACCTCACTTAAGAGCACCTGATCCTTCATTTTCTGCCCAAAGTTGTCTGTTCCCCCTGGGGCTGTTATTTGCCAACCTATCACTTGCCTGCACACTCCCCAAAGAGGTAACAGCAGAAGCCAGCATCTGCCTATGAAGAGCAGTGGCATCCGAAGATTCCCCATAATGACAATACCCCTGGAAACCCACTACCCCTACCCCTGGAAGACTGCACTGACCACTCTGTCTCCCATAAAAGTATATGCAAACCCCACATGACTATTCCTTTTTGGATGTGATGACCTGTTTTGGGGTCTGCTTTTTGAAAGAGAACCTTTTATCTCTAGTCCCTGGCTCACAGAAAAGGAAAGAACAAATTAATACTGTCTTAAACATTGTCACAATAATAATTCTTATAAGAATCATAATTATTAGTCATTATTTAATGTCATACAGACACATTGTATAAATAAAGTTTATACACATGCGTGTGAATTTTACAGATTCATTATTTCTATTTTATAAATGAGAAAACAAACACTCAGAGAGGTTATGTGCCTTGCTTCAGGGGCAAAAACCTAGTGAGTGTCCAGGCTGGAACATAAACACGGGTCTGCAAACTCCAAGTTAAGGCTTTCCACTAGCCATGTGCCCTGAACAATGTGGAAAGAACTCTGAATAGTGAAGAGCGGCTTTGTTCCTAAGGATGGCGAGTGTCATAAAGGCAGCTGTCTTGGGATCAAAGGACTCCTTGAAAACAAGTTCTTGCTCATGTGGGCTCCGAGTATTGAGTCATTCTTGATTCCAGGCAAAGGCATCCTCATCCGACTGACACCCCATCTCTGATGCGATACACAACTCACAAAGCAAATGGGCACTTTTCCCAGCTTGATTCCATGCCAACACTTCAACCTTCCCCAAGTTTACCCAACTGTATCCTTCCTGATCCAAAAATTTGGGAAGTCTTTTGAATAAAATAAATTTGGGAAGAATGTTCATCTTTATTGGCAAAGTGTTATTCAATAATCTTGCTAGCATGTTTTTTTTTTTTTCAGAATAATCTTATGCTTTCCCATTTGAGGTCAAACATTGTTTTTATGTTATTAAAATACAATCAGTGAAACCAGAAGGCAAATTAAAATTTGCTCAAGTTGATCAATTGCTACAAGCAGAACATCTGTTCAGTGACTCCCACCAATTCCTTGGCATATTCCTCACAATTTTTTTTTTTCTGGAAATGGGCCTCATACCTGTGTTCTCTGCCCTCATGGTTAAACTGAATCTGTTAGGGGTTGGGGTGTGGAGGAGGTAAGGCAAACAATTCAGCCTCTTCAGCTAGACATGCTCAAGATGCAACAGAGCATTTCAGCCTGAACCTGGAACCAAATGGATCTGCTCATAATTATTGTCTTCTTTTATTTTAGGTTCAGAGGTACAACATGTGCAGGTTTCTTATATAGGTAAATTGCATGTCATGGGGGTTTGGTATACAGATTATTTCACCACTCAGGTAATAAACATAGTACCAATTTTTTAAATACATCAGCCATTTCAAAGAAAAAATGCCTTTTAAAAATCCAGTTTAGAAACAAACTTCAAAATTTGTCTCCACTTTAGTGTCCTAAGTTATTTTAGGTAGAAGATTTCAAAATATGCTTGTTAATTGCAGGGAGTATGTAATAGAAAGAGCACAGATACTAGTGTCATACAGAAATGGATCTCTATCCTGTGTGATTTTGACAAAGTAGCCTCTGAATGTCAACCTTCTCATAAGTATAGTAGCATCTCCCTCTTGAACTTGATGTGAGGGTTAAATGTGCTCACCTATGTAAAGCCTTAGCACAGTGCCTGGCCGCCACAGATGCATAGCAGAAGTCATTTTCCTGGCTACCATGATCCCTAACGAGTAAAGCCTAAATGAGGAATTCATCTGCAGTGGTTAATGCCACGTACACTTACCCAGTAAGCACCAGAAAATAGCCAACATGGTATTTATAACCCTACAAATATAAAGAGACAAATGGTCATTAACAAAAAAAAAAAAAAGAAATTTGATTCTAAAGATAAATGCATGCACATCTTTGATTAAATCACATTTTCTACCTCTGTGGTTAACCTGTCTGATAATTATTGCTTTTTTTTTTTTTTTTTTTTTTTTTTTTTTTTTTTTTTT
>NW_016805666.1:216432-220109 GCF_001698545.2 Rhinopithecus bieti
TTTTTTTTTTTTTTTTTTTTTTTTTTTTTTTTTTTTTGCAGAGCTCTTGTTTCCAAATACAGTTAAGTTATTCATTTTTTATGAACACAGTGAGAGTTTGCATTGACACAAGTATATTTTCTGTTTCCTCCTCCTCCTCCCCTTCCTCCTCGTCCTCCTTCTTTGTCTTCTTTTTGTGAGGCAGGGTCTCACTCCCTAGGCTCAGGTAATCCTCCCCCCTCAGCCTCCCAGTCAGCTGGGACCACAGGTGTGCACCACCATGCCCAGATAATTTTTATATTTAATGTAGTGATGAGGTTTTGACATGTTGCTAAGGGTGGTCTCAAAGTCCTAGACTCAAGCAATCCCCAGCCTCCCAAAGTACTAGGATTACAGGCATAAGCCACTGCACCTGGCCTCTTCATTTTTAAATTTTAAAATGTATCCTTATTAAATCAACTTTAAAATACCATAAAAACGTTTCTTTAATGGGAATGACATTGAATCTATAAATTGCTTTGGGCAGGATGGCCATTTTCACGATACTTTTTTTCTATCCATGAGCATGGAATGCTTTTCCATTTATTTGTGTCCTCTCTTATTTCCTTGAGCAGTGTTCTGTAGTTCTCCTTGAAAAGGTCCTTCGCTCCCCTTGTTAGCTGTATTCTAGGCATTTTAGTCTCTTTGTACTAATTGTGAATGGGAGTTCATTCATGATTTGGCTCTTTGCTTGTCTGTTGTTGGTGTATAGTAATGCTTGTGATTATTGAACATTAATTTTGTATCCTGAGACTTTGCCAAAGCTGTGAATCAGCTTAAGAAGCTTGGGCTGAGATGATGGAGTTTACTCAATATGGGATGATGACATCTGCAAACAGGACAGTTTGACTTCCTCTCTTCCTATCTGAACACCTGTTATTTCTTTCTCTTGCCTGACTGCCCTGGCCAGAACTTCCAATACTATGTTGAATAGGAGTGGTGAGAGGGGACATACTTGTTGTGCTAGTTTTCAAGGAGAATGCTTCCAGCTTTTGCCTATTCAGTGTAATATTGGCTGTGGGTTTGCCATAAATGGCTCTTATTCTTCTGAGGTATGTTCCTTCAATACCTAGTTTATTGAGAGTTTCTAAAATGAATGGATATCGAATTTTATTGGAGGCCTTTTCTGCATCTATTGAGATAATCATGTGGTTTTTGTCTTTAGTTCTGTTTATGTGTGAATTACATGTATTGAACCAGCCTTGCATCCTGAGAATGAAACCAACTTGATCATGGTGAATAAGCTTTTTGATGTGCTGCTGGATTCAGTTTGCCAGTAGTTTATCAAGGATTTTTGCATCAATGTTCATCAGGGATATTGGCCTGAAGTTTTCTTTTTTTGTTGTATCTCTGCCAGGTTTTAGTATCAGGATGATGCTAGCCTCATAAAATGAATTAGGGTGGGTCCCTCCTTTTCAATTGTTTGGAATAGTTTCAGAAGAAATGGTACCAGCTCCTCTTTGTACCTCTGGTAGAATTCAGCTGTAAATCCATCTGGTCCTGGGCTTTTTTTGGTTGGTAGGCTATTTGTTACTGCCTTAATTTCAGAACCTGTCATTGGTCTATTCAGGGATTCAACTTCTTCCCAGTTCAGTCTTGGGAGGGTGTATGGCCATTGACATTCTTCATAGGATTAGAAAAAAAAACTACTTTAAAACTCGTATGACTTCCTCCTGGACCGCAAGAAGTCGCTCTTCTTCTACCAGAAGGCCAGGACCTTTGCCACAGAGCTCAACGTCCACAGGGTCAACCTGCCTCCTCTGCCACTCTGCGGGTGGGCCCCCTGGTTGGCCCCCAGCCACCCTCACTGAGGACAGCATCTGAGGAGTGGGTTTTGTGCAAGGAGGATGGTCTCCTGCCTCTCCTGGTGTCTCCAGTGGCTCATTTTCTGGGAAATAGAGGCATGAAAAGCAATAAAGCAGGGTTCAAATGGCAATTGTTTTTGTAATAACATTAAAAAAAAATTCATATGAAACCAAAAAGGACACCGTATAGACAAGGCAACCCTAAGCAAAAAGAACAAAGTTGGAGGCATCCTGCTACCTGGCTTCAAACTATACTACAAGGCTAAAATAACCAAAACAGCATGGTACTGGTACAAAAACAGACACATAGGCCAATGGAACAGTATAGAGATCTCAGAAATAAGACCACACATCTACAACCATCTAATCTTTGACAAACCTGACAAAAACAAGCAATGGGGAAAGGAGTCCCTATTTAATAAGTGGTGCTGTGGAAATGGGCTAGACATATGCAGAAGACTGAAGCTGGACCCCTTTCTTATACCTTATACAAAAATTAACTCAATCATTCAGGACATAGGCACAAGCAAAGATTTCCTGATGAAAACATCAAAAGCAATTGCAACAAAAGCAAAAATTGACAAATGGAATCTAATTAAACTGAAGAGCTTCTGCAAAGCAAAAGAAACTATCAGCGTGAACAGACAGCCTGCAGAATGGGAGAAAATTATTGCCCATCTGACAAAGGTCTAATATCCAAAATCTACAAGGAACTTAAACAAATTTACAAAAAAAAAAAAAAAAAAAAAAAAAAATCCCAAACAACCCCAGTAAAAAGTGGGCAAAGGACATGAACAGACACTTCTCAAAAGAAGATATTTATGTGACTGGCAAATATATGAAGAAAAGCTCAACATCACTGATCATTAGAGAAATGCAAATCAAAACCACAAAGAGATACCATCTCACTCCAGTCAGAATGGTGATTATTAAAAAGTCAAGAAACAACAAATGCTGGTGAGGCTGTGGAGAAATAGAAATGCTTTTACACTGTTGGTGGGAATGTAAATTAGTTCAACCATTGTGGAAGATAGTGTGGCAATTTCTCAGAAACCTAGAACCAGAAATACCATTTGACCCATCAATCCTATTACTGGATATATACACAAAGGAATATAAATCACTTTATTATAAAGATAAATGCATGCATATGTTCATTGCAGCATTATTCCCAATAACAAAGACATGGAATCAGCCCAAATGCCTATCAATGAAAGACTGAATAAAGAAAATATGCTACACATACACCACAGAATACTATGCAGCCATAAAAGGAACAAGATCATGTTTGCAGGGACACGGATGGAGCTGGAAGCCATTATCCTCAGCAAACTAATGCAGGAACAGAAAACCAAACACTGCATGTTCTCAGTCCTAAATGGGAGCTGAACAATGAGAACACGTGGAAAAAAGGGAGGGAACAACACACACTAGGGCCTGTCGGGGCAGGGGTGTGATGGAGTAGTGAGAGGGAGAGCATCAGGATAAAATAATGCACATGGGCTTAATACCTAGGTGATGGGTTGATAGGTGCAGCAAAGCACCATGGCACACGTTTACCTAGCTAACAAACCTGCACATCCTGCACATATATCCTGGAACATAAAATAAAATAAAATTTTTAAAAAGTAAACAAAAAATACTGATCTAAAAAGTGGACTTTAAAATACTTAGGAAAATTAATTCAGTCCATAAATTGAACATTTATGTGGAATTTAGTCTATTTTACTCTAGTTGATTGAACATTAAATATCCTCCTGAAAAAAAAATCTTTAAATTCATGCATAGTTTTATTGCACCTATAGAACCATTTTCATGTATTGTGTTCTATCAAAGCTGTAAAAAAAAAAAAAA
>NW_016805666.1:220654-249337 GCF_001698545.2 Rhinopithecus bieti
AAAAAAAAAAAAAAACAGAAAAAAAAAATTTTTATTACAAAACCAAAAGGCATTTATTTTGGAGAAATTTTGAAGGAAAATATTTTTAAGAGATATAAAAGATAAAATAGAGACCATAAGCAATTCAACAAATAAATTATTACCAACATAAACACTTTGGCATATTTCTTGACAAACTTTTAATTCACATTTTGATATCATATCCTCTTTAGTTTCCTAACGTTTAAAAAATGTAGTCATTAAATGTTTACCAAAACACAGGTTTTAAGAAAGTTTTATTGGAACATAGCTAAATTTATTCCTATATATATGGTCTGCGGCTGCTTTCATGCTACAACTGAACAGCTGAGTTGAGTCATTGCAATAGAGACCAGATGGCCTGCAAAGCCTACAATATTTAGTATTTGGCCCTTTCTAGAAAAAGTTTGCCAATCTTTAGTCTAGATGTACAGGAGTGTGTTTAAGTTTCTCCTATTATTGGATATTCAGAATTTTTATTTTTTAAACTGTTATTGATAACTGCAATGAACATCTTTGAAGCTAAATATTTGTCTCTAACTCTGATTGTTTTCTTAGAGTATACTTTAGAATTTAGAGGAAAACAGATCAAGACTTGTACAATTCTTGATGCATACTGCCAAATTGCATTCAGAAAGGTCTTGCCAACTTACACTCACACCAGCTGTTCATGAGCATATCTAGATCATCACATGCTTGCAAGAATTGAACATTACTATTTTTTGTTGTTTCGGTTGATAGATTAATAATATTTCATGCTAATCTGCATTTTCTGGATGGTTAAAGAGGCTTACATTTTATCTCATATATATAGAGCATCTATTTTTTCTAATAATCTGTTTATGTACTTTGCCCATTTTCTTACATTATATAAAAAGTTTTCTACCTTTGAAGAATATTTATATCTGGTGTACCACATGTGACCAATATTTTCTCTAGTTTATCATTTGTCCTTTGCTCTCAATGCCTCTTTCTCCAGGAACTTAATCATTCCTTGGTTGGATCACTTCTAGTTTACCATACTTCCTTTATAGTTTGAATGTCTTTATTATTTTACACTTCTTTATCTCTCTCTAATTCCTCCCAAGACTGTTTCAAGATAGTTCTCACTTCACTTTGATTTTCTGAAGTTTCAATTCAGTCTTTCATTGTTTCTAATACATGTTAGTTTAGTATTTATTTCTTTGTAGACTTTTCTTCTCAGTCAGCCCCTTTCTTCTACAGCATATTTTCTTTTCTTTAACTTTTAAGTTCAGGGGTACAGTGCAGGTTTGTTATATAGGTAAACTTATGTCCTGGGGATTTGTTGTACAGTTTATTTCCTCACCTAGGTATTAAGCCTAGCACCCATTAGTTACTTTTTCTGATCCCCTCCATCCTCCCACCCTTCACCCCCCAAAAGGTCCCAGTGTGTGTTATTCCCCTATGTGTGTCCATGTGTCCTCATCATTTAGCTCCAACTTACAAGTGAGAACACGTGGTATTTGGTTTTCTGTTCCTGTGTTAGTTTGCTAAGGATAATGGCCTATAGCTCCATCCACGTCCCTGCAAAGAATATGATCTTGTTGTTTTATGGCTGCTTAGTATTCCATGGTGTATACATACCCCAAATTTGGGATACATATATTTTGTTTATCCAGTCTACCATTGATGCGTATTTAGGATGAATCTATGCCTTTGCTATACAGCATGTTTTCTTTGCATCTCATTGCATCATCTCTTTACCTCAAGATATTTTCTCCTTATAACACTGAGGCCAAGTCTTCCTTCAACGTACTGCATTCAGTATGTCTGAAATATGTGAGACATATGTGCATATTTTCTGCAATTTTTAAAATGTTTTATTGTTATAGTCTTGGTCCTTTTATCCTGTGGTAGGCAGGATAACCCAAAGATGCCCAGGTCTTAATCTCCAAAACTTTGAATATGTTACTTTATATGACGAAAGGAACTTTGTAGATGTGATTAAGTTAAAGATTTTGTGACCAGTAGATGATCTGGATTAACAGGGTGAGCCCAGTATAATTACAGAGATCCTTAGAAGAGGGAGACAAGAGGGCCAAAGTCAGAGGAGATGTGATGATGGAAGCTGAGGTCAGAGAGAGAGAGATTTGAAGATGCTATGCTCCTGGCCTTGAAGGTGAAGGAAGGCGCCATGAGCCAAGGAATATAGGTGATGACTTCTAGAGCTGGAAAAGACAAGGAAACAGATTCTCTCTTGGAGCTTCTAGAAAGAATGCAGCCCTGCCAGCACCTTGTTCTTAGGACTTCTGAACTCTAGAATTGTAAGATAATAAATGTGTGTTGTTATAAGCCACAAAATGTGGGGTAATTTATTGTAGCAGCAATAGGAAACGAATCCAGCTTTTACACAAAAGGGGCTTTGCAGATGGGATGAAGGTTATGAGCCCTGAGATGGGGAGATACCCTAGATTGTCTAGGTGGGCCTAATCTAATCACTTGAGCCCTTAAGAACAGAGAAATGGATATAAATGATGAATTGATGGGTGCTGACGAGTTGATGGGTGCAGCACACCAACATGGCATAAGTATACATATGTAACAAACCTGCACGTTATGCACATGTACCCTAGAACTTAAAGTATAATAAAAAAAAAAAAAAAAAAAAGAACAGAGAAATGTGTCTGGCTAGTGTCAGGGAGATGCAACAGAAGAGGACAGATGAGAAATGAAGTAAAAGTGTAAGTCAAAGAGAGATAAAGTATGAGAAAGACTCAGCCTACTATTATTGGAAATGAAGACAGAGAAAGGAGACCACAAGCCAGCGGATGAGGGTGGCCTCTAGAAGCTGGAAACAGGCATCTCAGTCCTCCAGCCACAGGGAGGTGAACTCAGCATCAACCTAAATGAGCCTAAATTTAAATACTCCCCTAGAGAAAAAGTAAAGAAAGAATGGAATAGACCCCTTTTGACTCCTTGATTTGGGCCTTATAAAACCCAGAGCAGAGAAAACTAGCCAAGTCCACTAGACCTACAAAACTGTGATACAATAAATGGTGTTGTTTAAGGCTTCTCTAAGTTTGTGGTGATTTGTTACAACAGTAATAGCAAATGAATAAACATCTCAAGTTACAAAACTCAAACTCAACCTCGAAGGGTCTATTTTACTCCTATAATAAAGAGTCTGAGAGAGGTCAGTTCTTGGGTTGATAATTCAGTGGCTTGATCCCCTGATCAGAGAACCAAATTCTTCCACATTGCTGCTAAGCCATCCTTGAAATGGTGACTACGTCCCCTAGTGGTCACAGATGGCTGCAGCCACTCCAGGAATCCTTCCAGACAAAAATTTTCTTCCTAAGGCATCTCTTTTAATAGTGCCGGGGGGAACCTTTCCCAGAACTTCCCTAGCAGATATTTCTTCTTGCTTCATTGGCTACAACTAAATTCTACGTAAACCACTAAGAATCACTAACAAGGAGGATAGAAACAGGACTTGGATCAATTAAATTTACCTAAGTTACATAGGATAGGGATGGGCAATAGAATGAAAGGTAGGACTCTGCCTCGTGGGAAAACGACAGAAATGACCATAAGTACCAATCATCAGTGTTTGCCTCAAGGTTTTGTTTCCTAGCACAGTGAGTGATTGATGCAGAACTAAGGTTGCCCAGCTGAAATGATGAGTGAATTAGTCTGAATCCAGCTCAGTTTCCACCAAATGCAAAAACCAAAGTAGAGAACATGGATACGTGATCAGAAGTCTAAAATGTCAAAGATTGAACACTGAATGTTAACATTTAACTCCAAATCAAGGACCTGCAAGCCATTAAAGAGTCTAGGCTCTGGAGAATGAGATTGGGAAGAAATTGAGTAAGTCATTCAAATCCAGAAGACCATAAATTGCCTGTGTCCCATACTAGGAAAGCAAAGTTTCTGAGAGATGCTGAGGAGCTGGCCATAGCCTGGCCTACACGGTTAGGTATGCGCTAGGCTGGCTGGAGATGGATTGCTGTGTATGTGGGGTGCCTCTGCTCTGCATATGCTGTGCCTGCCTTGGTGTTGGGACATCAAGCTTACCACTGCTGCATACATGACGCTCATGTCAGCAAGCTGACTGGTCAGGTCAGGATTTATCACTATGGGAAGAAAATTTGTCCAGCTTTCAGGAAGTCTCTTTAGGTTAGAGAGAGGGAGGAATGATGGAGAGAGAATGGGTGGCAAGAGAAAAAAAAAAAGAGGACAGATGAAAATAGGAAGGGAAAGGAGGAAAGTCAAGGGGAGGGGAGAGGAGAAGAGGGAAAGGGAAGGGAAGAGAGAGGAGGGGAAAGGAAAACGGATATAATTGTTTTAAATAAATCTGACCACCTCATTCCTCCAATTAAAACCTTTCAACACCCTTGTGGTTAATACCAACAGTCGTGTTTGCCCTTTTCCCATGCTGCAGAGCCCTGAGTTTTGTTCTGTTGTCCACCTATATCTTAAATGACTCAGGCAGTGCTAACTGAATTGATCCCATTCTCCTTGTCGGTGATGATTTCAGTGGTTTACTTGTGGCCCAATTCTAGTCCATGAGATAGGTCAGAAGGTCAGCCAAAGGTCTTAGCAGAGTTTAGCATGGCTTCCATTTCCTGCACACTTTAGGCTCTGACAGATTTTGTGGCTTCATCTTACACCCGTTATTCCCTCCATCTCTCTGTTCTGGTCCACTCAATTTTTTCCATTACTTCAAAGTGTCACAATCTCTTGGTGCTGGAATTTGTTTTTATTCTAGTCTTGTTTTCCTCCTTCCCACACCTTTTTCTTTTTTCTTTAAATGTCACTTTTTCAAGAAGGTATTTCTTACCCCATTGGCTAGATCAGGTTTCCATAAGTATTTCCATTGGTACTTTTTTCTTCATTCATTAGGTTGTGCAAAAAAAAAAATTATGTTTTATGTTGTCAGTCAGATTACTAAATGTTGCCCACAGGACAATCAGCCATCAAAACAGCCACAGCCCTTGCACTTACCACGTTTTTGATGTCTCAATAAATTTCAGCTGGGACAGCTGTACCCAGAAAGCGCTGTCAGGGATCTGTCTGTCTTGTATTGCACTAGTTCCCAGCATTTGTAATGGTATCTACCATGTAGTAGGTACTCAATAGAGAGTTGTTGAATGAGTGAATAAATAAGGAAAGCAGGGAACTGAGGATCCTTAGGCAACAAAAATATCTCTAACTGGACCTGGTGAGTAAAACATTTCTGCTAGGGAGATCAACTGTTCAATTACAGTTTGGAATTGAAGGGTTTTGGAGGACTTGGGACTTTCAGTGCTAAAATTGAGAAAGTCCTGAGGAAACCAAGACTAGTTGTTCACCCTCTATTTATGGCCCTCCAAACCAAAAGAGTTCCTCTGTCCTCACTTTCCACTCTTCCACCCACAACTAATCTTCTGGGAAGATATTTCCATTCTGCCTCTAAATGAATGGAAATGTTTCAGGCTCTGCCATTATTTCCTAAAATGGTAGATCCTCAAGGCTGAGAGGTTATGTATTTACCATCAGAATTTTAAATTCTGGATCCCTCATTTCTGGATAGAGTCAAAGCTACTGAAGCCTGTGTTCAGTCGTTTGTACTCATCATCTTCAAAATTTCTCATCCTTACAAAGGTCTCCCAAAATCAAAGCACTTTACGGATGCCAAACTGAAAGGTTGAAAATAAGCCAGTGCATTCAACAAAGCATGAACCATCGTGCTTCTTGGCTTCCTATTTCAGAGACACTTCCGAACAACTCTTCCACAGCCTCTATCAAGCAATGCTTCTCTTCTACACAAAAACTTGAAAGAGAAGAGAAAAAAGCAAAAGTCTATCTTATATACAGGCACACATTTGAACCTCATTGGTTTTTTTGCTCTAAGAACTGAAATTTACTCTTCACAGAGATGATGAAATTCTCTGAAAATGACCCAAAAGACATTTTTTGGGTCAGTCCAGTTTTTGTTTGCTCCAAGGCATGGAGTAATGGTGTAAGGCTCTTAGCTCTGGCCAGAATTTCAATGTTCTGACTCCTTGCCCACTCTTCCACATCACCACAATACAGCATCCTTGTGTGTATATGTCAATAAATTGTTTTCAAGTTTGATTTTTTAATTTCAATATTTAAATTCAACATGTTTTCATGGTTCATGTTTCACCTAGAACCAGCCTACTCAAAGGGCAGGTGTTTATATTTTTATTGATGCTGACTGGTAGGACTTACATTAAGGGTTGTTGAATTTTGACACATAGAAATAGGTGAGAAAACACACTCTTTGGCAAATTGTAAAGGTAAATCCTCCTCTCAAGGCACTTTTGTGTGTTCTTTCAAGACATACTCCCTGCTCATCACTGGAGCTTCCCCCCTTCAGTATTACTGGCATAGGCAATGGCAGGTCTCAGCTTTGCCACCCAGGCTGGAGTACAGTGGCGTGATCTTGGCTCACTGCAACTCTGCCTCCAAGGTTCAAGCGATTCTCCTGCCTTGGCCTCCTGAGTAGCTGGGATTACAGGCATGCACCACCATGCCCAGCTAATTTTTGTATTTTCAGTAGAGACAGGGTTTCATGACATTGGCCAGGCTGGTCATGAACTCCTGACTTCAAGTGATCCGCCCATCTCAGCCTCCCAAAGTGCTGGAATTAGAGACATGAGCCACTGTGCCCAGCCAGGTGTCAGCATTTATTTTTTTATTTTTATTTTTTTTATGGAGGTATAATTTTCCATTCTGATTAGACCCTATTATTCTGAGGGCAAAAACTATGTTTTGTGCTCCTTTTGTATCACCTAGGGCACCTGGTACTATGTTGGGCATGTATTTATTTATTTATTTTATACTCTAAGTTCTGGGATACATGTGCAGAAAGTGCAGATTTGTTACCAAACATATGACAAAAAAGCTGCACAGCTCAGCTTTTGAAAATCAAGTAGTCCATCCCTTTTGAAGTCATGTCAAGGGACCTAACATGACCCATCAGCTACTTCTCTCACAGTGGCCCATATCTGGTCTTCATGAAACAGTCAACACATCCTCTACTCTTACAGATTATCTCTTCTTCACTTCACTGTCTGAGCCTCTTTCTAGTCAAGTTTCTTACACAGTAGATTTCTGAAGTATGAGTCAGATACCTGTCCATTGTATGTCCCAAGCTCCAGGAGTCACAAATCAAGCTCTTTGAGTGTCCTATTCAAGCCCCTTCTTCTACATGATGGAAGAGCCCACTGTGGTGGCTTCTGTTGGAGCCTTGCTCACATCCCTTTCACCAGATGGGTGCACTCATCTCCCAGTTGCTATGTTGGCCACCAACAACTCACAGCTGCCTTCTCAGGGAGGGCCTTTTGAGACAGCAGGACCCTCTCTCCTGGAAGGTTATGTCCCTCAGGCTACAGGTCAGCCAATGGCCAATGACTGACTGACATAGGGTCCAAAAGTCTGAAACCCTAGCTTCAAAGTGAGACAATTCTGTGATGCAATTCATGCTCCAGAGCTCCCAGGGGAACCAAGCTAGACTGCTTTCCAGCTGAAAACCTCTCATTGCTGGGCTCCTTCCCCTGCCCCCATCCTGCATCCCTCACTTCCCACCCCCCAAGAGCACCTTCTCAATAAGCCACTTGCACAAGGATCCCTGTATCAGGCTCTGTTTCTAGGGAATCCAACCTAAGACAAGGTAAGGCAGGAGAAACTCACAACACAACAATAGTTCTATTCATAAACCTCTTCTAATTTTCATCTGGCACATCCACCCTTGTATGCCCTTCAGTGGCCAATAAGTGGTGAGCGGCAAGAGTATCCAAATGAATGTTTATCAACTCCTTTTTAAAAGTCTAGCATAGGTGGCCTTACTTTGGAATATGGGAATTGTTAGCATCTATTTGCTTAAGGCCAGGAGTGAAATAGTTCCCTTTGACTTCCTGATGTTATATGAGACGCATATAAAATTCTGAGCACATGACAGGAGTCTGCTGAATGATAGCTATTATTTTGGTCCTTTAAATAATGTCTTGAGCACTTATTGCATGCCATATGCTAGGCTCCATGACAAACATTCTTATCTCATTCTGTCCTCACAGTGACTCTTCAGAGGGTCACAGTACTATTAATCCTCATTTTATTGATCCTCATTTATAAAGCTACATTTCAGAAAACATTGAATGCCTGGGCCTCATTCCAAAGCTAGGTTTTTGCCTAATTTTTTATCAGATTCTCACTGTGCTCATTTCCCACCCTGAAACTGCTCTCCCTTTTCCAGTTTGTTGCTCCTGCAACCTCAGTCAGCAGGGATTCAAGCTGCAGGTTCTAACGTCTTTCTTGCTGACAGTAAAGTCTTTTTTTTTTTTTCCTTCCTTGGCCTTCAGATCTGCGTGAGTTCTGAAGAAGAGCAAGATGGCTTTATCAGAGTCCTCAGTGGAAAAAAGAAAGGCCTCATCCCCCTTGATGTCCTAGAAAACATCTGATTGCCGGCTCCTCCTCCGTTCGCAGTAGGCAAGCTCTGCTGTGATGCCTCTGCCTCATCTCACACTGCGTCAACCCAGAGGAGCTGCCGCACTGACCCAGCCCCCCAGGAAACAGTGAGACAAGAATTAAGTATCTGAGACTATGGAGTAACAGCCACCAAACAGAGGGCCCACTGCACAGCATATCCAGGCCTCCCCAGATGGGGACGAGGCTGAGAGAGTCAGCAGGCAGAGCCAGATGCCATGCTTGGCAGCAGCAGTAAGACTATAAACCATAGCTGTCCCCCAGGATCCCACTCCTTTCCTGTCTGTGTGGTGTAAGTTAACACACTGGAGTGTGCTCCAGTTTGCAGGGTAGCCCAGTGCAAGATTCAGATCCATGTAGCCAAGTATTCTTCTGGTTCCAGACCTATGTCACCAGTACTGGTCAGTCAGTGTCATCACATTTCAGTCCCCAAGCAATCTCTGTGCGAAGCATCAGAAAGGCCTGCTTCCCAGCCCCCAGCATTCCAGTGCTCCCCAGGCTCCCCCATTTTGTGATTGTGCTGTCCAGAATGTCCAGCTTGTTCTTTCTTTCTCTTCAGTCCTCTGAGTACATCTGGTGGTGTGCATTAGATATGAGGGCTATGTTGACATGGCATCACCTCCAAAGACCTGACCTGCCTAAAGACTGATGACAAACCATCCTTCCTGTTGTTCTAGGTACTGGCCTGGGTAACAGAGCACGACACAAGACATAGATACAGTGGGGAGGAGAAGTGGGGAAAGCTGGGGCAGAGAGTTCTTACTTATTGAAGATTATACAGCCCTTTCAGTTATGAAACCCCTGCTTGAGGGCGATAGACCTAGGGAAGAGACTATAACAAAAAGTCTACACTTTCATTTTACATCCTCTCTATTGGAGGCAGCATTTTTCCTTCATGCTGTCCTATAGGACTCCACTTTGGAGGCTGAACCTACCTTGTGGGAACTAGGAACATGAAGGGGAATCAACAACAGCATCTTGGAAGAAATGTAGCCAAATTGGAATCCATTCTTCTTTAGGGCAGTACGTTATACCCTAGCAGATGTAAAATGGAAAATAATCCTAATGCTTCATCCTTCTGAAAGTAGAGGAACTAGGGGCCCAATTAGCATCATCTAGGGGAATCTCTATTACTCTGTACTTGTACTAATGTTTACAAGAATGCAATATACTGTGATGCCTTCCTACTCAAGCCTGCTAGCACTCAAATTTCCATCCTATTAGTCATTAATATGGTTAAACTTCAATTCACAATCACCTTGGAATCAATGTCAGTTTGATTTATTTTGTTACAGAGCAATAAAATCATTAGAACAATGGTTTTTAAAAGACTTAAGTGGATGCATCCTATGCATGTAAGCATTATTTCCCAAACCAAAGCATCATTAGTCTCCATTTATTTATTTTGTTCCTACTCAGTGTGAAGCTGGGAACTGAGAGGGGATGGCTGCTGGTTTCACAGAAGTTTGGATGCCTTACTCTTATCTTAAAGCCAGCATCCAGAATTTCCTCCCTCTCTGATGCCACATGCAAAACCAGGTATACAATGGCAAGATGGATTCTTTGAGAGCCAGGGTAGATCATGACTGCCTTTCTGTAAAATTGGATGCCTAGTACAAATGCTCTTTGCCTCTAATTCAGTATTCCATTTAATAAAAACAATACAGTGGAAAGGACCATCAGAAACATGTGTCCTGATCTCTTCTTTCTGTTATGATACCCACTGACTTTTTGGCACAGTGATGTCACATCGTATGCATGTTTAAGATGAATCTTAAAAATCAGTTTGCCTTTTACAGTTGAATAGAAAGAAGATGTGGTATCTAGCCTCCAAGGTAGTCTCCCAAAGATCCTACCTCCTCATATTCTTTCCTTTGTGTGGTCCCTTCCTACACTGAATCAGGTCTGGTCTTATGTGGCCAATTGAATACAGCAGAAGTAGTACTACAAAGCTGTCTTACTCTATTTTCTGTTTCTGTAACAGAATATCTAAGACTGGTTAATTTATCAAGAAAAGAGATTTATTTTAGCTGACAATTCTAGAGGCTAGGAAGTCCAAGAAGCATAGTGCTGGCATTTACTTGGCTTCTGACGATGGCCATATGCTGTATCATAGTATGGCAGAGAAGCAGAATAGAAAGCAGGCATATAGAGAGAGACTAAACACAAGGAGCAGCTTTGATTTTTAACAACTCACTCGTGAAGTAACAAACCCAGTCCCAAGAGAGCAAGAACTTACTCACACCCGTGGGATAGCATTAGCTATTCATGACGGATTCTCCCCATGACCCAAACACCTCCCATTCAGCCCCACCTCCCAATATAGCCACAATGGCAATCAAATTTCAACATGAGTTTCGGAGGGGACAAACCATATTCAAAACATAGTAGTGACCCCATTACTATGATTGCATCTGAGGTTAACTTTTAAAAGCAGCTTTAGCCTTGATCTCTTGGAACATTCACTGTTAGAACCTTCAGATACCATAAGAATTTCAACTACCCCGAGGCCACCATGCAGGAAACACCCAGTGGAAAGACTACATATTTCATCACCTGAGGTGGCAGACATCACAGAGCAGAGATGAATCATCCCTGCTGAGCCCTGCCCAAGTTACAGATTTATGAGCAAGATAACCATTTAGGGATTTTTTAAGTCACTAAGTTTTGGAGTGATTTGTTATACAGAAACAGATAACAGAAGCAGGGGTTTTGTAATTTGAGTCAAATTACAAAATTTGAGTTTGTTAGAAGAGAAAAATGCTCTCTCTGCACAATGAGGCCCAAAAGTGTTGCAAACATCAAGTGCTAGCAGGCAATTACCCCTCCAAATATAAGATATCTAGTATTCCCTAAAGATCTGGTGTCATCCAGACATAAGGGAAAAAGCAAGATGTTTCTCATAATACAGATTTTCATGAATGCTTACACAAACACAGATTTTAGGAGCTACAACTTTTCTTCTCCCGCCTATCTGCAGAAATTACAAGCACAAGGATAGCTATGGCCTGCCAAAGTCTTAAAGGTTTGCAAGATTCAGAAAATGGCTAAAAGAAGGACCATAGTTTTTGAGTGAAGAAGAGATGAAGACCTCAGGAGATACTCTGGTGAGGAGACAGGGAAGGAGGGGAAGTGTCCATATGAAGAATAAAATGGGAACCTGAAGGATATGCTTTGTAGTGTACGAAAACAGCCTTGTACCCCCTTACCTCCTGCTCTTGCCTACAGCCAAGGGATGGTACATTCCTAGCTGCACCAGGGAAGATATGTCCTATACTTCATCACCAGTGCTGTAAGATTTTACTTCTATTATAGTAAATTTGAAAAGAAGAACTGAGTGTGCCTTCCTCAGGGCTCCAGAAAGTGGAGAATAGAACTCCCTTTACCTCCCATCACTAGCAGACATCTACAGCACCTTTCACGTGGGCAGCAGGGCTACAAAGAGAGCCCACGTGTAGATATCCAGATGGCTAGATTTCACAGACAGTTAGAAGTCCAGATGGCTTGATTTCACAGATGGTTGATTTCACCGACCACTTTTCCCTCCTAACTACACAACACACACCACCACCACCATGACCACCCATACACACATTCTCATTCACTCCCATTAAGAGGAAGAGTCTAGCATTTGGGTTGCATATTTAGAGTAGGTAGCAGAGTAGAACACGGTAGGATCTATTAGAGTTAGTCTTCTTTGCTACTAAAGAGAGAAAAATAAAACCAGTGGGAAGATCACAACACCTTGGTGCCAAGTACTGTTAAAAGACAAAAGAGCCAGTTATCCAGGAAACTGGCTACTCCAAGGAGGAGAGAGCCAAGAAGGAAATCTGCTGGCCAGCCTCAGCCTACAGCCAGGTCCAGTCAGAGATGCAGCTGTGAAAAAGTGGTGTGTTGGGGGAAAAAAGCTGAGATTTAAATAAAGTGAACCTGACTTCTTTACTCAGGACTTCTCAGAACCTTTAATTTGCTAATTCTCATGGTAAATCTCCAAAAAGGAAATTTAAAACTGTGGATCACCTATTAGCCTCTCCTAAAACAACATTCCAAGGAACATAGTTTGGGAAATTCTGCAGTAAAGAATTCTCATATCAGATCACCCAATAGCCCCTATGCTTCTACTATCCCCTGTCTTCCTACATCTCACTGAAATACTTACGAAGGGCAAAAGCACACAATCATAATGATAAGAATGAAGACGATCTACTCTGGGATCTGAGTTGGTAGGAGAATAAGCTAAAGTGGGAACCTGTATACTCCAAGAGTGAAAAACTCCAGAGAAAGTAGCTTTATCACACTGATAGCTGTAGCAAATACCAGCAGGGAATAGGCTGTATAAATCTGGGCATAAAAGAAAATTCATCATTGCCCAAAATAGCATCCCCAGGAAACTGAGTGAGCAGGTGTGCTCCACAAATTTATCACAAAACAGAAACACTTAAAAATAACTCGAACAGAGCCGGGGGCAGTGGCTCACGCCTGTAATCCCAGCACTTTGGGAGGCCGAGGCAGGCGGATCACGAGGTCAGGAGATGGAGACCATCCTGGCTAACACGGTGAAACCCTGTCTCTACTAAAAATGCAAAAAATTAGCCAGGCGAGGTGGCGGGTGCCTGTAGTCCCAGCTACTCGGGAGGCTGAGGCAGGAGAATGGCGTAAACCCGGGAGGCGGAGCTTGCAGTGAGCCGAGATCGGGCCACTGCACTACAGCCTGGGCGACTGAGCGAGACTCCGTCTAGTGCTCCTAAGTGGCTGGCTACTGAGAGCATTTGGTTGCAAAATTAAATGTTGGAGTTGCAGAATAACACACAGGCAATAATTATTATTGGTGTCATGCCTTACTATATAGTTTATTGTAATTATTTCCTTGATGATAATAACAGTTTCAAGTTAATGGATTTATAGGTGATTATAGCAAAAAGCATACAATGATGTAGAGGTGGTGCCAGAGGAACTTATGACTTTCCAAGGATCCATGAGACACACCCTTAGCCTTGCAGACTGAGGAATCTGACGTGTTGGTGCATGGAGGAGAACTTCACTTCTCAGAGTAGGACTTACATTTACCAACCTCAAAAAGTCACATAAGCCCAAAAATAATAATTTATGAGCTCACATTGAAAATAATATGGTCATTATGTTGAGGGACAAACTTTACTGGCATATCTATACTACTTGGTCTCCCTGAGGGCAACTGCATTAAATCTCTCCTGTACTTGGAAGGGCACCAAATGACTATGGAGGTTAGAGATGTGTTTGGTAGTATCCAACTCACATAACCTGAAAGAGCCACATGTACAATAAGATTGATCTTGACAGTGGTACCCACCATATTGGATAGTTGTTGGATAAGATTTCCTCTCTTCATCCGGTGCTTAAAATGGCCAATGCTCACTTTTGCATTAGTGATCTCACTTTGTCTATGTTTTCATAGTATAGGAATATGTCCCCTTCTCAGAGGCACATTTCTTACTTTCAAGTAAGTCTTGCCCTAACCAGGGAGTGCCTGTTTTCAAAAAGAGTTTTAATCTCTCCAATTTTATCTAGTCTGTGCTTAACTTTCTGAAATTTTGACTTTCAAAAAGCGGATATGCCCTTATTTCCAAGTTCTCAAAGATTGAGTCTTTGGATGGGGTTCGTATCACAGCTCCAAGGCATGCCACCTACAAGACTGATAAAGGTGACAATCACGTAATGAACTGATTAAATATAGTCATACCTAAGAGTATCTAAATTTGGACATGGTGAATCACAAGCTGCTGGTTTCAAGACACGGAGTTTTCTTTGGTCATGACAATGTGTTATGGTTTGAATGTGTCTTCCAAAGTTCAAATGTTGGAAACTTGATCCCCAGTGCAGTAGTGTTGGGAGGCAGGGCCTAATAGGAAGTGTTTGGGTCATGGGGGCACTGCCTTCATGAATGGGTTAATGTCTTTATCTTGGAAGTGGATTCATTCTCTCTTGTGCCCTCTCTTTGCCCTTCTGCCTTTCATCATGGGATGATGCAGCAAGGTCTTCACAAGATGTAGCACCTCAATATTTGGACTTTCCAGCCTCCAGGATTGTGAGCCAACAAATTTCTGTTTATTATGAATTATCCAGTCTGTGATATTCTGTTATAGCAACACAAAATGAACTAAGACACAATGGTTGTTCTTTTTGCGGTAAAATCAACAGGTATTTGTTACAGTTTACTGGGAAAGATGGTAATCGAACAAGTAATACTAAAAATGTGTGATTAGTGCAACAATAGAGAAAGTACTTTGAACCATAAGAGCATGCTGGGACTTGACTGGTTTCATTAGGAATAGGACCCACAAAGCTCAAAGCTCTCATGCTAAAAATGTTCTCACTTTCCAAAAAGGCAATTTTATATTGGAAGTATGGTAAGGCAGCCTTCTTTCCACTCTTTCTCATATAATTTCCCAACACTTGAAGCACTTTAGATTCACTAGAACTTATGGATGATGAGGGAGGGTATTTTGTGGAGATTGGGCAGAGTTAGATTTTGTGGACTAAAGGATTTTTTGTGGGTTTTTTTGGTTTTTTTTTTTAACTTTTTAGCACAAATGTTTCCAATTGTGTGGGCCCTTCATGTTGGAGTGTTGACTATTTGAGCAATATTAGCAGTATTAGTAGAAGATTGGGTGAGGGATAGAGGGGCTGGTGAGGAAGAGGGGATGGGGTTAGGTGGAGGCACGATGGGGGCCATAGGAGAAAGAGGCTGCTGACTTATGCAACATATCATTCCAAAGAGGGTTTAGGTTCATATCTCATCTCTAGAGAAATGTCCTAAGAAGAATAATCCATCCAGGTAAGTCCCCATCCTTCCCACATCTGTCCTGATGTTTAGGACCCCAGAAGAAAATTATTTATAGAATAATAAGGGTTAAAGCATCATCAAAATGGAAACAAATATATCGGCTTCTTCACAACTAAAGGAACCAGATTTTTTTTTTTTTTTTTTTTTTTTTTTTTTTTTTTTTTTATCACAAGCATCTTGTGATTTGGGCCAAATTCCTGTCATTCATGATGGATCTCACAAGAGCCTTTGTAGTATAGAGAGATCCCAAACATGAAACTGCTCACCGCTAATGCTGTCAAAGTTGCTTTTCTCCCTTTCAATCACAGGCAGCTGGGGGGTGGGGGGAGAGCCGAAACATTAAATACTAAGAAATTAGTTTACAACTTTTGCAGATGTGATATTAAAAACATAAAATTCAATGCAATGAAGCAGTGCAGGGCAAATCATGTTGATCCAGTGCTGGGAATAAATCTGTGAGTTTCCAGGACCAAGAAACATCTACTGCACTCACAGGAGAATCAACCATCTGAGAAGTATCGCACACTCTGCAGAAAAAGAGTGGAACAAGGAGGTTAGGCCGGGCATGATGGCATGCACCTATAGTCCTAGCTACTAGGGAGGCTGAGGCAGGAGGGTCACTTGAGCCCAGGAGTTTGAGGCTGCAATGAGTTACGATTGGTCCACTGCATTCCAGCCCAGACAACATAATGAGATTTTGCCTCTAAAGTAAAATAAAAAGAATGGGACAATGAGGGTCTACGGACTCAGCCAAGAGGGCAGTAGCAGGACTCAGATGAGGTTCCAGATACAGCAAGCTGTCGGATGGGGATGGGGCAGCACCAGGCAATGAAGAATCACCAACAGTGTAGCAAGACTGAGCAGGTTGTACTCAGCTCTGTGTCTACTGAAGGAAGAAATACTTAAAGAGCCCTTGCTTTGAAGTGTGAGACCTTCAACACACCAGCTGAAATAACAGAAGATTGATGCTAACCTGATTTCTAGAAAGAGTAGTTGCTGTTACCTGCAGGGCTTTGGTTTTCCTGAGGAGCCTGCAAGCTGGACCACAGCTGAACTTTCTTGAACGCTTGAAGAAAGCCCCCATACCCCTAGTCCAATGAGACTCATTAAGGACCTCTGATCTCCATAGTTCTAAAATAACACACTTGGATTGTTTAAGCCACTAAGTTTGTAGTCATTTGTTACAGCACCAGCAGGAAACATGCAGCATTGCACTGCCACTTGGAAAGGTGGAGAGATAACAGGAGAAATTTAACTGAACCCTATTGTTACGCCTAAAGAATACTGAGTTCCCAAAACTCAGAAAAAGCCAACTAAGGAGAATGGGAAAAATCCAATAACATGGTGGTAATGTGTAACCAGTGTAGGAAAGTTATTATCTCCTTTGCCAAGCTAGCCTCTGAGGATGAGAAAAGTGGGGAAAGATTCCTCAGTTTGGCCACTAGGATTATATCCAAGGGCACACTGTCCCTGCCACCTTGGGGCCTACAACTGAGGATGCTACTGCAGTGCATGTTCTAATCAGAAGGCAAGGAATTCCAGAATGTATATATACACACATACATGCACACATGCATACACACACACCCACACACACACACACACTCAGATGGAATTTATACTGCACTCCGGTAAAGATTTAAGCAGTTATTTCTTCTTTGAGTCAGTTGATTGATTTCAAAGCTAATCTCTCCCTGTTTTTTACACAAGAAGCAGTCTCAGTGCTTAGGCCTCTCTTTTCTTGCATCTCTCTTTAACCCTTTCCTCCTCCACTGTCCCCACCACCACCACCATCCAGAGACTACCACACTCAGAAATATTCCATCTCCTTGAGGAAATGATACCTTTCTTACATCTTGTAAATTTCGTAGCCTCCAGAGAAGAATGTTAAAATCTGTTTTCTCCTTCCAGTTTTATTTTCTCAGCAGGGAAGGGTAAATTTTGGTCACAGTGACCTCTGGCTTTGTGTGACCTGGGAAACAAAACAGAATCAAAGATAAGCTCTGGTCTGATGATAAGGAGATAATGAGATATAAGCATTTCCACCTTAGCCTGCAATTTATTTCTCAAATACATTCTATATTTAAATCTCAACACAGATCAATCATTACCAGCAATGAGTAACTGATAAAGCATGAGAGAAAGAGGTGTCTAAACAAGAGAAGATTCTGGGAAACAAGAATATAACATGCTTGGGGTGATACAGGTAGGTGAAGGAACCCAAGAAGAGGTTTATGAGGCATCATGAAGTATAGGTGAAAATGACATTCAGTAAGTGTTCTAACTGTTGTTGGGGTGAAGACAGACTTGGCATTGGGAGAGCTGAAACAGAAGGGAAGACACTTTAAGAGCAAGAGAAGAGCAGGCTAGCAACGAGGCAGGCCGTGACTGAGTGGCAGTCTGCAGCCATATAGGGCAACAACAAGAGACCCATGGCAGGACAGCAAGGTCAGGCAGCCTGTTTGGCAGCAACCTGCTGGCACCGTGTGCTCACAGCTCCTCCACCAATGCAATGCCTTTTTTGGTGGTGGTTCTTCCCCAGAGCCAACCTTAAAGCCAGAATCATCCTCCTAAAGTATCCTTTTGATCCTGTTGCCACCCTGTTAAAAACCCTCCAAGGGCTTCCCCAGGGATACAGAAGCAAGTTCAGCCTCTGCAGTGGAGGTTTCTCCAGAGGCCTCAGACCAAACTCAGCTCTTCTGAAACTGCATAGCCCTGCCCTGAATTTCTCAAGTGGCGTCTATCACTTCCTGTTTGACTAGTGATAATTTTAAAAATTGACTTCAGTGAATGGACTTTTTGAAGGCAGAATGCTAGGCTTGATTGCCTTGCAGATGGTAGTCAAGAGAAACTATCTCTGTGATCATTTCAGAATGCCATGGAATACTGACATCATCAGAAAAATCACTGTTACCAGCACACTCTCTCGCCTCTTACATATCCAGGTCATGGTACTAGATGACCATGACTTTTGTCTATAGGAGGTTAAATCAGTCAACAAAGCCCACTAAGATAGAGATTAAATCCAAGACCTGAACTAGAGATTTGATTATATTCTATTCCTTGGCAAGAAACTCCAGCTTCAGCCCCAGTCACAAGGTGTGGGTGTGATGTTGCAGATCCATTGCCACCTCCACAAAAGCAACTTAAAGAACACTCACTGACAGGCTGCTCCACAAGGTCCCCTTGTGCGTCCACCCCCTCCAATTTCTAGTGCTCTTAGAGACAGCTCAGCTCAGGTAGGGACTGGAGGAAAATGATAGGAATTATTTGCATGTTATGATTTTTAAGTCTCAAATTACAAGTAATCTTAAAAGTAAAGAGCATTAAGTAAATCTGTGTCTTAGATTAACTGTAGGACTTGTGAGCACCCAGAAGGAGGAATTGCAAGCTGTTTCTGAGCTGCACTAGCTCAAGCTGGAAGCAAAATTCAGTCTCCTCACCATTGTTTACGAGAAATCCACTCCCATAAATCATGTGTTGAGTTTAGTAGACTCAACCTGATGATATCAACAAAGAGTCTCAGAAGGAGTCCTGGAACTTGGTTTTTCGCTATCTCCCTGCCCTTCTTTCCTGATCCCTTTTGATTCCTCCCACCTTGCTCCCAGGAGCTCCAAATTCCTCTCACTCTTTTAAACAGTGTGTTTCTCTCCAGCTCCTTCCTTCCCTTTGCACAACCAAACACACTAAAGTGCTCAACAGGACTAGAAATCTCCCTTTTAACAAGACTTACTCTCTGCAGAAGAACTTAGATTACAGTTAAAATTATATAAATACCATGTTTAATTACCAAGGAAAGCCTCCACTTAAAACAGTGTCTTAGAGGAGCTCCAAGGGTTTCTCCCCTCCAGACCCTTTGCCTGGTTCCTGCCCTAGAGGACACATCTCCATGCCAAGCATCTCAGTATACTTCTTCATACACTATCAATCTGTGTGACATGGCAAAACAACTGGGATTGTCTTTCACTGTAGTCATGTCATGTTTCTGACACCTACTTCTGAAAGTTTCACTATTTCAACTGAGCTGACTGTCTGTTCATGTGAATACAATGTGTGCTTATTTATTTATGCCTTTCCTTCATGCTGAACACAAAACGATTTTTATTGGGCTTATGGTTTGAGATTTGGATAATTAAAGCAAACATATTTCTTTTGGAAAGTCACTTTTCCAACATACCACATATAAGAAACAGTGAGGGATTCTTAGTGATGGTTCACTCTTGGAAAAATAGAAATCATACCTCACACCAAACAGCAGAAACAGAATGACCCAAAACGCCATGATTTTCCTGCAGTAGTTTCTTAATAATACTTCTGCTTTCTCTTAAATATTCACTCTCTTTGGTTCCCTAGAGCTTCCCAGCACTGAATGCATTTGGCCTTCCCATCACATGAATAGAGTTGTTATTTGTTTCCCACTTACACAACCATTCTTTGAATGAGTCTAATCTGTTTCCTAAGTACACAAGAACAGTAACAACATTACTTGCTCTTGTATAAGTTTAGATATACTACAAATGTAATTGTGTGCTCTAAAATATAATAGCTATAGTCTTTACAAGTTTATTTTATATTTATTTTATTTTTATTACCACTGCATCACAAAAAAGGACATAAATAGTAAACCTTAAATAATAGAGCTGTTAAGCTAGAAAGCAACTATTAGGATTTGATAAGATTGTGAGATGAGCATAGTTTTTTGGGTTTTTTAAATACAATCAACCTAATTTAGTTCCTTACTAGCTGGTGGCCTTGGACAAATTATTTAACTTTTCTGATCCTCAGAGATAATCATATCCACCCGAAAAGATGTTGAGCAAATTAAAGGAAATATTTATGTGAAAGGGAATATTGCAGTGGCACATAGAAGGGTCACTTTTTTTGTTTTACTATTTTTGTCCCCCAAGAGTGGTACTATCCCAGTAAGAGGCAGTTGCACTGTAGTAATTTTTTGAATATAAAAATTCTTACTGCACAAATAAGTAGTTTTTTAACAGTAACTTAGTCTCACGTGGTAAATATTTTCAGAGTATCTTTTGTTCAGTATGTGAATAGTTGATAGTTAATATACCAGCATACTACATGCTGGTCACTCCGATTCCCCCACTTAACTTGCCTGAGCACAGTGCAAAGCAGGGTAAACCAATGATTGAGCCATGCCTCTGCTGACTGACTGCCATCTCCTTCAAGAGCTATGGGCAAAATTCTTTATGCTTATATGGTCCCTATGTCTGAAACACTCAAAGCATTTTTCCAGAGGTTAAATTGGGACTTTCATATGACCTGGTTAATAAATGTCAAGTCTTCAGTGTGAAGCCTCAGAATGTCCTTTTGAGGAAGGTGGCTGACAACCTTATCTTCCATACAAATAAACTGAGGCATGGAGAAGATAAATCAGAGGACTTGTTATGGATTCTTCATTCCTTATGTGTACACTTGTAGTTCATCTATGAAGACCAGTGTTTCACAGGGGTGCACAGAAAGCCAGCAGGAATACCCAGAGATCATGGCTGTGGTTTCTTGGAGAAGGCAGCCCACCATTCTAATGTGGTTGAGAGGATTACGGTACTGGGGTCGAGGAGTGCTGAGGCAGGGTCTGTCTGAACTGGGTAAACAGTCTGAGTCAGTGAGGTTAGGAAAAGCAGGTAAGCTGGAACTCCAAAGGTGTACAGTGTGATACCTCTCATGGGAAACAAAAAGTTCCCGTTTTGGACCAAGTTTCCATGGCTACAGTAAACCTCTTCTCAGGCGGAAAGAGCAGCTCCAGCAGGGCCTAAGAAGAAGGGCCTTTGTGCATGGAGAGGACTGGAGTGCTCTGATCAGCAGCTGTGAGAGGACAGAGCTCCAACCTGCCAGCTTGAAACACTGTCAGTAACTGTGACAGGAAGAAGCAGAAAGATTTCCAACTCACGGCAACCACCTCCACCACAAACACAGTGGGTCTTGGGAACCATCACCCTCCTTTACACCTTGACAACACAGCTAAGCTCAAAATACTTTTCCCAGAATTCCCATCCCCGAATGATTCCATGTCAGTGAAGGTCACAAGATAAATACTGCATGAGATTTAAAAAGCAGAAATGAAGCCGCAGCCATGTTTTTGATGCTCTGAAGGTCAATAGGAGGCACGAGACACTTTGGCAGTTCACTCACATTGTCACTGGCTGTTCTTCCAATTCCTGCTTTATCTTCTCCTTCAGCTTCTTCACACGTGTACACAGCATCTTAGTGAGGGGTGCAGCTGCTCCTACATGTTAGTCATGGCATCGAGTTTGCTGGTGGGAAGAGACAGACTTGAGTTCCAATTCCTCCTCATGGGGTCCAGCTTGTCTTTGCTTTTGCTCACACCCACCTTTCTTATCTAGCTGCCAGCCTGGGTACCCTCATGCTACTTTAGGCCCAACACTAGATGAAGAGATACACAGTCTGGCATAGGCTCCTCCCCCAGTCTCTACAAAATCACATCCTTATAATAAATTTTGTTTTCTTTATTACTTAGAGTAGTCTTACTTTTCTGATGGAACCCCAAGTGATACACATGTACTGTCTTATTTAATCCTCACAACAGTCCTAGAAGGCAGGCACTATCATTATCCTCGTTTTACAGGTGAAGAACTTGAGAAACAAGAAGATTATTCTATATCAATTAACTGGTATGTGGTGATGCTGGGATTTAAACCCAAGCAGTCAGATTCCAGAGCATGAGTTTTGGCTCTTTGCTGATTTCTTCCTTAATTCCATAAAGTCTAGCTTCTGTTCTCACCAGTTTTGTTAAGAAAAGAATGCTCTTAATACTTCAAAAAATTATTCTCAGAAAACTTTCTTCCATCCTTCTTCTAGACCTCCCTAAAGCCCCTGATACATTTCCTTATTCTTTTCCTTTAGCTGTGCTGAAGTTTCTTTTCTGTTTTTATTTCCCAGCTTTTCTGCTTTCCATGGTCTGCCATGCACACATGCACACATACATGCATACATGTACACACATACATACACACATGCACACACAGGTTTGACCATGCCATTCTAGCTCCACATTGCATGCTCATTCTTTAGACCACACTGTCTGCCCGACAGTGATTCATCATCAGTCTCCTTTGCTAACCCAGATCTCTGCCATCTCCCACTAGGGGCTGCCAAGGCTCTATGCCTGCTACCCTTTAATAGTAAAATAAAAGTGATCAAACTGGTCAAGTGTAAAGCACCCAGAAGGACACAGGCCAGATGGGAAAGAAATAGGACAAGGGAGGGAAGCTGAGGAAACAAGCCAAAGCAAGGTTAACTGAGGAGCAAGGCAGAACCCAGTGAAAGCTTATAAGACAGAAATAAACTCCCACAGGGGAAAATGCTTTTGTGACTTTTATACAGAGAGAAGAGAAAGGGCCAGGTCATAAAACAGAGAGATAAGAGAGGAAAAAAATATGGATTTTCTAGAGAAGAGGAACCAGAAGGACCAGAGCTGAATTATTCGTGGAGTCAACTGAACAGTAAAAACTGTTCCAATGCAAAGCTAATCAGCAGACATAGGACCAAGGGAGAAGTCCTTATACTTACTGAAACCAGGATCTGAGACTGAGGACAGCCAGAAGCCCAAGGGATAGACCTAGTGTCAGGATCCGCAAACTCAAGAGAATTGGCCAGCCAAGAAGGAATTGTTATGTTTTTTGAAATGTTTCTAAATTAAGAAGCAAGAATTGTGTATATGAATGACTTCTCCCCTTGCAGAGCACAGTCCAGGATGACTGACCCAAGGATTTGCCTTTTATTAGAGAATCTCCTGAGAATGAGAAACTACAATTTTCCAAGAATGAGACAGTGTGTTGTCCCTATTTTTCCACATACATACAAACATGAGAATCATGAACACCAAGAAGTAAAATGAAACTCAAACCAGATCCAGAAATAAAATTTGGCATTTTGAACTCAGTAAATTTGGGAAACCTTTGCAGAGGAAAACTTAGCTGACAAACACATGAAGGCATCCAAAACAAAGAGACAAGAGTTTTAAAAATGAAACTTGAAGGCCTTTTATGCAGTGGTCTTGGGCCCAGGAATTAATTATATTTCTGAATCTCATAAATAGAAAAATACTAAACTGAGAAACAGCTTTTTACCCAAAGTTTAACTAAGTGCTACTTACAATAGCATAAAATTAGAAACAGTCTATATATGGGGCAAAAGGGAATGGTTCTATAGTAACATAAATAATCTGTGCAATACATCTCTACCATGGATATAATAGAAGCATTTCTTTAAAATGAAGTGTGTGTGTCTGTGTGTGTAGAGACAGAGAGGCAGTGACAGAGAACAACAGAAATATTGGTAAGTGAAAAGAGAAAGTTGTTCAATGTTATGTAGAGCATGCACTCATTTTGGTGAGTCTCCCTGTAGTGTTTCTTTATCTGTGATTACATGTGTCGATGCCTAGGAAAAGTCTAAAAAGAAATACTGCAAACCCTAGCAGTGGTGACCTCTGGGAGTAGGGAGAATGGAACAGGAAAGCCAGGGCGTTTGTTTTCTTCTTTGTCATTCTTTCAAATTGCTTGAATATTTTTAGATTTTAAGCAGAAACCTGTCCGTTAAAATCTGTTCTCCGTGTTCATGGTTGTTTCTCAGAAGCTGCTTTTTTGACAGGGACTACATTCCCCAGTTTTCCTTGGAGCCAGATGTGGCCACATTTGCAACAGAATGTGAGCAGAAATATGAACCACTTTCAGGTCAAGGTTTTGCACACACAGAGGGCTAATCCACTCTTGTACTTTCTCCTTCTACCAGTGGGACCATGGATATGACATTGGAGCCTCAATCACTAACAGCAAGACACTAGTGGATGTTGGAATCACACCCTTGTCTCTGAATTATCACATGGGGAAGAACCCACCGCTTCCCTTGAACGCTTACCTGGGATAGTTACATTAACAAGAAATTAACCTGGATGTCTTTAAGACATTACATTTAGGTCTGTATCCTTTCACTTTAGGTTAACCTAGTGAAAATTACATTATTACTTTTTCTTAAGGGATTTTTAAAACTATACTTATTTTGAGAAAATTATAGATTTACATGCAGCTGTAAGGAATAGTAGAAAGAAATCACACATACTGTTTACCCAGTTTCCCCCAGTGGTAACGTCTTACAAAACCGCAGCACAGTATCACAACAGAATGTTGATATGGAGTCAAAATAAAAAGTATTTCCATCACAACAAGCGTCTCTCATGTTCCCCTTTGTAGCCACACCCAATTCCCTTCAGCCCAAATCCCCACCTTAACTCCTAGCAATCACTAATCCATTTCTAGAATTTGTCATCTAGGAAATGTTGTGTAAAAGAAATAATATAGGCCGGGCGCGGTGGCTCAAGCCTGTAATCCCAGCACTTTGGGAGGCCGAGACGGGCGGATCACAAGGTCAGGAGATGGAGACCATCCTGGCTAACACGGTGAAACCCCGTCTCTACTTAAAAAATACAAAAAACTAGCCGGGCGAGGTAGCGGGCGCCTACAGTCCCAGCTACTCGGGAGGCTGAGGCAGGAGAATGGCGTGAACCCGAAAGGCGGAGCTCGCAGTGAGCTGAGATCCGGCCACTGCACTCCAGTTTGGGCGACAGAGTGAGATTCCGTATCAAAAAAAAAAAAAAAAAAAAGGAAATAATATAGTATGTAGCCTTTTACGGTTGGTGTTCTTTCACTCAGCACAATCCTTTGGAGATTCATACAGGTTGTGGCATGGATCAACAGTTGGTTCCTTTTCATTACTAAGTGGTATTTTATGGTCTGGATGTACCAGTTTGTGTCACCATGCATCCATTGAAAGACGTTTTGTTTGCTTCCAATTTTTTATTATTGCATATAACACCTCTATAAATATTCATGTAAAAGCTTTCACGCAACCATAAGGTTTTATTTCTCTTGGATAGATGCCTAAGAGCATGATTACTGAATCATATGGTAGTTGTATTTTTAGTTTTTTAAGCAACTGATAAATTGTTTTTCACACTGATGGTACCATGTTACATTCCCACTAGTAATGAATAAGTGATGGGATTTCTCTGCATTTTTGTCAGTGTTTGGTGTGAGCATTGCTTTCCATTTTACCCATTTTTATAGGTGTCTAGTGATTTTCTTTTATATTTACCTTTTTTAATATATTATATTTGTACATATTTTTGGAGTACATGTGAAATTTCATTGCATGCATAGAATGTAAAATGTTATATACTCAATGTGATATTTCATTGTGGCTTTTATTGGCGTTTCCCCAATAGCTAATGATATTGAATATGTTATGTTTCATATGTTTGCCATCTGTGTATCCTCTGATGAAATGTCTCCTCATGTTTTTTGCCCATGTTCTAATTGGATTGTTTGTTTTTTCATTGTTTGTTTGGTTTTGAGAGTTCTTTAAATATTTTAGATACTAGTCCTTTGTTGGATTTGTGATTTGCAAATATTCTATGATTTGCTTATCTTTTTATCCTCTTAACAGGGTCTGTCTCAGAGCAAAAGATTTTAAATTGTAGTAATGTCCAATTTGTCAACTTTTCCTTTTCTGGATCATATCAAATCAAGAACTCTTTGTACAGCCTCATATCTCAAAGATTTTCTCTTGTGTTTTTCTAAAAATTTTATAGTTTAACATTTTACATTTAAGTTCATGCTCCTTTTCAGTCAATTTTTGTATAAGATGTGAGATTTACGTTTTAAGGTTCTTTTTTTTTTTAACTTATAGATGTCTAAATGCTCCAGCACCATTTGTTGAAAGGCTCTCTTTCTTCCATTAAATTTTGTGCCTTTTATACCTTTGTGAAAAAAATACTTGGGCATAATTTTAGATTATTTTTGTGGGTTCTTTATTTTGTTAATTGACCTATGTGTCTACACTTCTACCAATATTGCAGTGCCTTTATTACTCTAACTAGATAATAAGTCTTGCAATTGAGCAGACCAAGCTCTCTCATTTTATTCTGCTTTTTCAAAATCATTTTGGATACTTTAGCTTTATCTCATATAAATTTTAGAATAATCTTGTGTATATATATTTGTAAAAATCTTTCTGGTGTTCTGATAAGAGTAGCATTCAGCCTTTATATCAATTTGGGGAGAATTGATACCTTTACCATGTTGAGTCTTCCAACCCATAAACACAATCTGGCTTTCCATTTATTAGATCTTATTTGATTTATTTAATCAATGTTCTATCTGATCCAAAAAATTTACATGTTTTGTGAGATTTCCACTAAATATTTTATTCGAAGAGGTTTTAAATAGTATTATATTTTTTAATTTTGGTGTCTTTGTGTTAATTGCTAGTATGTAGAAATACAAATGGTTTTTATATGTTTATCTCAAATCCTGTGACCTTACTGAACTTGTTTAATATTAGAATCCATGGGGTTTTCTATGTAGAAAATCATGTCATTTACAAATATGGACAGTTTTGTTTTTTCCTTTATGATCTATATGCCTTTGGTTTTCATTTTTTACCATATTTTACTGGCAAGAACTTCCAGCTCTGTGTTGAATGAGAGTACTGAGAGTAGATATCATTGCCTAGATAGAAGGCATTCAGTTGTTCACCATTAAGTATAAAGTTAGGTGTTTTTTGTGAATCTCTCCTTATCATGTAGCAAGTTCCCCTCTATTTCTACTTTTCTGAGAGTTTTTGTCATGAATGGATGTTGAATTTTTTCAAGTGTTTTTTCTGCATCAAATGATATTAGTATGTTAATATGGTGGATTATATTGATTGGTTTTAATGTATTTTAAATATTGAACCATCCTTGCATCCTTTGGATAACACTAGTTGGACATAGTGTATAATTATTTTACATATTGCTGAATCCTATTGACTTATCTAAAGATTTTCATAAAGATTTTTGCACCTATATTCACAAGGTATATTGGTCCATAGTCTTCTTTCTTTGTACTACCCTCGTTTAGTTTTGGTATCAGGATAAGACTGGCTTCATAAAACTGCATTTGTTATTTTATTTTCTTTATTTTAGACATGGGGTCTCACTCTGTCACTCAACTTTTCTCTGTCAGTCTTTCCAGAAGTTCATCAATTTTATTGATCTTTTCAAAAAATCAACTCTTTATTTTATTTATTTTCTTTATTGTTATTATACTTTAAGTTCTGGGGTACATGTGCAGAATGTGCAGGTTTGTTACATAGGTATACATGTGCCATGGTGGTTTGCTACACCCATCAACCCATCATCTACATTAGGTATTTCTCATAATGCTATCCCTGCCCCAGCCCCCCAGCCCCTAACAGGCCCCAGTGTGTGATGTTCCCCTCCCTGTATCCATGTGTTCTCATTGTTCAACTCCCACTTATGAGTGAGAACACGCGGTGTTGGTTTTCTCTTCTTTTGTTAGTTTGCTGAGAATGATGGTTTCCAGCTTCATCCATGTCCCTGAAAAGGACACGAACTCATCCTTTTTTATGGCTGCATAGTGTTCCATGGTGTATATGTGCCACATTTTCTTTATTCAGTCTATCATTGATGGGCATTTGGGTTACTTCCAAGTCTTTGATATTGTGAACAATGCCACAATAAACATAAGTGTGCATGTGTGTTTATAGTAGCATGATTTATAATCCTTTGGGTATATACCCAGTAATGGGATCGCTGGGTCAAATGGTATTTCTAGTTCTAGATCCTTGAGGAATTGCCACACTGTCTTCCACAGTGGTTGAACTAATTTATACTCCCACCAACAGTATAAAAGCGTTCCTATTTCTCCACATCCTCTCCAGCATCTGTTGTTTCATGACTTTTTAATGATTGCCATTCTAACTGGCATGAGATGGTATCTCATTGCAGTTTTGATTTGCATTTCTCTGATGACCAGTGAAGATGAGCATTTTTCATGTGTCTGTTGGCTGCATAAATGTCTTCTTTTGAGAACTGTCTGTTCGCCCACTTTTTGGTGAGGTTGTTTGTCTTTTTTCTTGTAAATTTGTTTAAGTTCTTTGTAGATTCTGGATATTAGCCCTTTGTCAGATGGGGAGATTGTAAAAATTGTCTCCCATTCTGTAAGTTGTCTGTTCACTCTGATGATAGTCTCTTTTGCTGTGCAGAAGTTCTTTAGTTTAATTAGATCCCATTTGTTAATTTTGGCTTTCATTGCCATTGCTTTTGGTGTTTTAGTCCTGAAGTCTTTGCCCATACCTATGTCCTGAATGGTATTACCTAGGTTTTCTTCTAGGGTTTTTACAGTTTTAGGTCTTATGTTTAAGTTTTTAATCCATTTTGAGTTAATTTTTGTATAAGGTGTAAGGTAGGGATCCTGAAAGTGATAGGGAGAATGGAACCAAGTTGGAAAACACTCTTCAGGATATTATCCAGGACAACTTCCCCAAACTAGCAAGACAAGCCAAAATTC
>NW_016805666.1:249469-256760 GCF_001698545.2 Rhinopithecus bieti
GGTCTCGATCTCCTGACCTCGTGATCCGCCCGTCTCGGCCTCCCAAAGTGCTGGGATTACAGGCTTGAGCCACCGCGCCCGGCTCAACATTCTTAAAGAAAAGAATTTTCAACCCAGAATTTCATATCCAGCCAAACTAAGCTTCATAAGTGAAGGAGAAATAAAATCCTTTACAGACAAGCAAATGCTGAGAGATTTTGTCACCACCAGGCCTGTCTTACAAAAGCTCCTGAAAGAAGCACTAAACATGGAAAGGAACAACTAGTACCATTCACTGCAAAAACGCACCAAATTGTAAAGACCATCGATGCTATGACGAAACTGCATCAACTAACAGGCAAAATAACCAGCTAGCATCATAATGACAGGATCAAATTCACACATAACAATATTAACCTTAAATGTAAATGGGCTAAATGCCCTAATTAAAAGACACAGACTGGAAAGTTGGATAATGAGTCAAGACCCATTAGCATGCTGTATTCAGAAGACCCATCTCACATGCAAAGACACACATAGGCTCAAAATAAAGGGATGGAGGAAGATCTTTATTTTGTTGGAGAAAGAACTTTATTTCCAAGCAAATGGAAAGCAAAAAAAAAAGCAGGGGTTGCAATCCTAGTTTCCGATAAAACAGACTTTACACCAACAATGATCAAAAGAGACAAAGAATGGCATTACATAATGGTAAAGGGATCAATGCAAAGAGAAGGGCTAACTATCCTAAATATATATGCACCCAATACAGGAGCACCCAGATTGATAAAGCAAGTTCTTAGAGACCTACAAAGAGACTTAGACTCTCACACAATAATATTGGGAGACTTTAACACTCCACTGTCAATCTGTCAATATTAAACAGATCAACAAGACAGAAATTTAACAAGGATATTCAGGACTTGAACTCAGCTCTGGACCAAGCGGACCTATTAGACATCTGCAGAACTCTCCACCCCAAGTCAACAGAATATACACCCTTCTCAGCACCACATCACACCTATTCAAAAATTAATCACATAATTGGAGGTAAAACATTCCTCAGCCAATGCAAAATAATGGAAATGATTTTCCTTAATGTGTTTCTATTTTCAGTTTCATGAGTTTCTGCTGTTATCTTTACTATTTCCTTCCTTTTATTTGGGTTTATCTTTCTCTTCATTCTTTAGATTCTTGAGGTGAGAATTGGATTATTGACTTGAGATTTCCTTTTTTTTTTTTTCTTTGGGACGGAGTCTCACTCTGTCACCAGGCTGGAGTGAAGTGGCACGATCTCTGCTCACTGCAACCTCTGCCTCCCAGGTTCAAGCAATTCTCCTGCCTCAGCCTCGCAAGTAGGTGGGACCACAGGTGAGCACCACCACGCCCAACTAATTTTTGTATTTTTAGTAGAGACGGGGTTTCACCATGTTGGCCAGGATGGTCTTGATCTCTTGACCTCGTGATCCACCCCCACCTCAGCCTCTCAAAGTGCTGGGATTATAGGTATGAACCACTGTGCCCGGCCCCTCACTTTTTTTTTAAATAAATTAAATAAATTGTTCATTCATATATTGACCCTTGTTGTAAGTTGTTCACTGAGTTTGAACTTTGAATATATGCTCGTTTTCTTTCCTTAATGATGCAAACTCTTCTAGGATTCAGTTTTAGTGGGGAAATATGTTCCCAATCTGGAAAGTTTTGCGTGTTTGTGTACATATATTTAATAAAAATATAATTCATAATTAGTTTTCCATGAAAGGATCCAACTTAAGTTTTAAGTCCACTTTAATTAGCAGTTTTCTTTTGAAAATCATTGTTTGCAATGGAAATTTTTAAAAAACAGAAATTCCCACAGGCAAATGAATGTTTGCTTTTAGTGTTTCTAAGTCAAATGGAATTTCACCTTGTTTCTTTCCATTTTAATTGTGAAACCATGTTTCATGCCTGTGATTCTTTGAATTGTACATTTCTGCCTGGTTGTAGGTTAAGCACTCAAGAGAAGCTCTGAGAGGAGTTCTTATCTATCTAAAGAACAATGAAGCTGTAGGAGCCTATAGATATTATTTGTGTGGTACAAGTCATTAATGGTTCATTATTATAAATACCTTCTGTGTCAGAAGCTAAGCTCTGCGGCTTAGAGAAGTAGATGGTCCACTTGATCAGTGAGTATGCAATCCAGCTAGAGAGATAGATTATGTTTCTAAACGATAACTTTAAAATTGTTATATGAATGGTATAAAGCAAGTATGTCAAACATAGGGCCATTCCAACCATTGCTATCTATGGGAGACATTCCCAGTGAATCACACTTTCTGTCTTAGTTCAGACTGCTGTATCAGAAATACCATAGACTGGGCAGCTTAAACAACAGACATTTATTTCTTGTAGTTCTGGAGTCTGGGAAGTCCAAGATCAAAGTGCCACCAGATCCAGTGTCTCAGAAGGGTCACTTCCTGGCTTGTAAACATCCGCCTTCTCACTGTATCCTCACAAGGCCAAGAAAGAGAGAGAAAGAGATCATCTCTCCCCTCTCTCTTTTTATAAGGGCTCTAATCCCTTATGGTCTAATTACCTCCCCCAAAAGCCCACTTCCTAACATCATCACACTGAGGATTAGGTTTCAACATACGAATTTGAGGTAGTCACAAACATTTAGTTTATAGCACTTCCTTTTCCCAGTGAGCATGGATAGAGCCTGAGTTTAATATCTTCTCAACACAATATAGTTGGTAGCCACCAGGAGTCAGAGTATGCATATGCAATGACATCTATTTGCCATTCATGACAAGTAATGCTCTAGGAGTTCAAAAGACAGTAAGGTCTTGTAAGAATGGGACAGTACAGTTAAAAAAGACTTTTTAAGGGCAGTGGGACATGATCTTGAAACACAAATGAAATGTAGCTTAGTAGAAAGGAGAGCTGAAAGCATTCAAGCAGAGGGAACGGTGTGAGCAAAGACATGTCAGTGAGTATTGGTTCAGTGGGTTTGACAAGGTGAAGAGACCTTGCAAATAAGAAGTTTCGGCCGGGCGCGGTGGCTCAAGCCTGTAATCCCAGCACTTTGGGAGGCCAAGACAGGCGGATCACGAGGTCAGGAGATCGAGACCATCCTGGCTAATATGGTGAAACCCCGTCTCTACTAAAAACTACAAAAAAAAACTAGCCGGGCGAGGCGGCGGGCGCCTGTAGTCTCAGCTACTCGGGAGGCTGAGGCGGGAGAATGGCATAAACCCAGGAGGCCGAGCTTGCAGTGAGCTGAGATCCGGCCACTGCACTCCAGCCTGGGCAACAGAGGAAGACTCTGTCTCAAAAAAAAAAGAACCAGTGCTAGAAAAATCTTACTCCAGCACCTCCAGACCCTTGCGAGGCTCTTTGGGAATAGTTCCTCTACATGGAACTAACCTCCAAAACCCAATTTCAAAAATGCAGTCTAAAAAAGAAACAACAGCAGCAATGTAACATTATAAACAAATGTGGTCAGATCTGGGTTTGATTGACATACTAGAGAATCACATAGGGCCTATCACTGAATGGGGACAAGGGAAAATGAACTAAAAAATGGGACATGGGAAAAAAAAAACCTTGGAAATTCCATAATGAGGCAGGCTAGCCTTCTGATGTTGTCAGAAAGATCACATGTTCCAGAGTCAGACATATCCAAGTGCATTCCCAGGCCTGGGAATTTACTGGTACACTCAGATCCACGGTCTTCTCATTGGTTGAAATGGAGTAATAATATGCATCTTGCATATTTTTTGGAGGAGAAAATGTTTGAAGAGTCCCTTAATGTGGTGTTTGGCTCATTGTGTGCACAGCTCAAAAAATAGTATGCTATTGCAGTGGCATGTATTTCTAAGAATTAATCTATGCTCCCTACTTGCAGCCACTGAACTTCATACCCCAAGTCCAAACGACTGCATTGGGCCTATGCACTACAGAACCCCCCCAAAAAACTATAAATACTCACGTTAGCCAAAAAATGCATGAATCAGAGCACGGGTCAGAACAGTGGGGTTGCATTCTTATAGAAGGCAACATTCTCTGCCTAAAAGACAGTTTTAAAAGACACACAGCATTGGGCAAAGGAGGAGGAAGAAAACTTTTGGAATAGAGAGGATAAAATGGAGAATTTGCAAACCACAGCAAGCTATTGCTTGCATGACCAGCAAAGAAGAGCTTTGAGTAAACCAAGATAGTGCTAAGTTGTTATCCTTCCCATTGCCTTCTGATAAGGACCACGAATTACCTACAGCCAATCCACTACTCCTCGTCATCTGTGTGGAGTAATACTTGTCAGATTTTGGAAATTCTCTCCAGCCCCCATCCGAACAATTCTATGTGGACTACCACAGTCTGATAGCCTGGGTTCCTTATAAGTCTTTTTCACCCCTGTCTCCATCATGGATGATAGGGATGAATATTGGGGACCATGGTGACATGAGTGGAAGATATGAAATATACTCCCCCCACATGTTCTTCTGTCTTGCCTATGATCAGCCCATTTGAATACTACATTTACACAACAAGACTCCAAGAAACACTAGATGCTGTTTAGGACTGCACAAGTCTACCACCCAAAGGGAACTTAGCCAATGTGCCCACTCTACTCTACCCACAGAGTTGTTTAGGAGACGAGCAGTGGGATGTAACAATTTATACTTGAATTTTTCTTTGTTTGTTTAGAATGTGGTGTCCCCTTCCCTTTCTCCTTCTCCTTTCACCCCAGCTCCAATTAGAAATTTTATTGTACAAAATTCCACTCCACAGGAATCTATTTCAAATTTAGGAAGCCATTGGTGTGTAAAGAACACTTATTTTAAGAGGGCAGGACAGAGTGTGCCACGTAATCAAGGGCAATCAAAGACATTCATGCAATTGTGAATATACATCCTCTGCATATACAATTATGGAGAATTGTTCAAAAAGCTTACACACTGTGGCACTGGATGGTTTTCAAAAGGCATTTAAGGCACAAGAAGCACTTATTTGGGGCTTGCAAACATGAGTTTTGTTTGTGTTCTTATGCATGTTTGGCAAATACAATGCAAGCTCTGCTTTCAGAATATTTGGCCCTAAATAAAAAGAAATGTGTCAGCAAATCTACCAAGAACTACAGGAAACCCAAAAACTTCTTCTATTGGATCCAGAGAGAGACCGAGGTAAATTTTGTATGTTTTCTAGCTGAAAGCAACGTCTGGATGCAATCGTCAGGAGTTCTGGCTGTTTTGGCCACATCTAGCCAAGATGCAGAAAATCCTACCAAAGATCCAGGGTATTCATTGCAACATTTGTAGCAAACCCAAAGCACAGGTTGGAGGCAAATGTTTCCGTGAGCTGACTGATCAATGACATCAAACATTTACTATCTGCTCCAGTACATGCAAGATACCACCTACATGCCTATTGGATTTATTGGAGGTACAGAGGGTAGTGGGAGTAGGGGAAAGAGGTGTTTCTATCACCTTTTTCTAGTAAATAAGAAACAAATCAAGACTTTACAGTCCATCAACTAGACTTAAATACCAATTTTGTCACTCACTTGCTCTAAGACTAGGCAAGTTATATATTATCAGCCTCATTATCCTCATTGCTAAAATAGAAATAATGACAGTACATGCCTCATGAAGTTCTTGAAGACTGTTGACAAATGTAAAGTGGCCACACAGAGTAATCTCTCAATGAATGTAGGCTAAAAGTATTAAGTTATTATATTCTCTCTTGTGGCTTCTCTTGTACTTCTGTGCAGAAAATTCTCCACTGGGGGAAAGATAAATGCCACTTTGATCTACCACCCTCACAATTTACCACAACTCCGTTTCCTTAAGTGCCAAGTTATTTTAAAGTCTCCATGTGTCATCCTGCCCTTACTCCCATTAACTCACACCTCCTGCTCCCTATCCTATAATGAATAATAAGGATCACTCATCAACAACCTTTGCCACATGATGTTGAGTGCTCCCAAGTTGGCAAAATACATTTCTTTACTCTACTTGCAGTCCTCCTGGGCCCCTCCGCTCATGTTAGCCACATGACTGCAGTGGGACAGTGGAATGTGGACAAACATGAGATTTGCCACATGTGAGCAGAAACTTTAAATGTGCTGATTCAGTCAGATTAGCCTGTTGCATTTTTGCCTTTTTCTACAACAGCAGTACAAAAAATAGAGGCTACTCCTTTAGCCTGAGTGCTGGGATGAGAAGATGCCTGGAAGCCAGGAAAGCTCTCCACAATCACAGCCAATTTGTGGATTTCATGTAATGTCAGAAAGAAATAAGTGTTTGGTTTTATTCTGTTGAGAATTGAGTTGTTTGTTACTGCAGCAAAAGATGACTAATACCTAGCACCTGTTTTCCTGCCAATCTAAAAGTTTATCACTATAATGATCAATAAGGGATGATCTGCCAAGGACCATCCCCCTTCTTCACAGAACTTCCCCTTCTCCATCTCTCACATATGTGATTCCCACAGGTATTGCCATATTTGAAACTGTCAGCTTCCCTGACCACCAACTATTTGCACATAGGTGGATATCTAACCCAATCTGCCATGGGAATAAAAAGCATGAAGTGATCATACACAAAGTAGCAGGCATGAAAGGGAGGACCCAAGGGAACTGGAGCCCCTGGTTAAGGTTGTTCTATTTCTATAGCTGAACGTTTATGCCTAGGCCAGAGTTCCCAGCTAAGAGGGGAAGGGCCAGGATGACCACAAGTGGACAGAAAGGCAAGAGGTCCTCTGTTCAGACAGGAAGGTCTTCCCACAAGTCATATGGTGGCTGGGGGGCAGCAGCTTGAAGGGACAAATCCAGGCCGAACAGGTCAGTGTTAAAAGTGGTTTAAAGTAAGTTCAGACATGGTCCGGACCAAAAACTTGAGGCACTATCCAAATTCCTCCATGTGTGACATTTTATCTAAAGGAAGAATAAATAAAGGGCTGTAGCAAAGCTGATCAACCAATGGCACTGGGAAGAGGATCACCGGGTGGACCTGAGCCACTACAGGAGAGATTACATCATCAGTGTTCTGACAAGTCATCCCAGGAGGGTGAGTAAGAGACCTTTTCAACCCAAACAGCACCTTGTTAAAGCCAGCCTGCTGAGAATGATGGTTTCCAGCTGCATCCATGTCCCTACAAAGGACTCAAACTCATCCTTTTTATCGCAAGAACAGAAAACCAAACACCGCATGTTCTCACTCATAGGTGGGAACTGAACAATGAGATCACTTGGACTCGGGAAGGGGAACATCACACACCGGGGCCTATCACAGGGAGGGGGGAGGGGGGAGGGATTGCATTGGGAGTTATACCTGAT
>NW_016805666.1:260503-276504 GCF_001698545.2 Rhinopithecus bieti
AATATATATATATAATCCTTATAGAGCATTTATATATATGTATATATATATAATGGGATTTGGAAATATCACAGATTTTGAATCTTTCTTGCTCCAGTATTCACTGACTGTATGACCCTTAAGCAACCTCCTTTTTAAAAGGGAGCTCCCACTAATTGTATTTCAAGCTCTGTAATAGAGTCTGAGTCCATTTTTGGTGTTTGACTACTGACTTCTTGTTAAGTTTCATTCACTCCTCCTTTGGCCCCACATATGGTCAAGCGGGTAAGAAAGCACCTGCATGCAACTCCCTATAGCATTGGCAGAAAATTTTCCCCAGTCCCACCTGCTAGCCACTATAATGGCCCAATCCACTCCTACTTTTCCTAAGCCTGCCCAGACCTGCTTGTGCCTTTGAAGTTTCCTCTAGGAGTCCCCTGTTTGAAGAATAAGCTTTCTCTCAAGTTTTCTTGGTAATCAGTGTCATCAGCCTCAATATTCAAACCAAATTCCAGGTGAGAATTTATTCTGATTCTGCAAGGTGAACACAAAACAGGCTCCTTATGAGAATCAAGTTAATTGTGTTTACCACATAATTGATGCTCAATAAATTTTGTTATTTTCTTTCTCTAAAATTGTACTATCCTAGAAGACTAGCTGCTTATTGGACACAGGAAATGAGATAAATACCTCTGACTGCTGCTGTTAGAAGAATGCTAATTTCAGAGTTTGTTTTCTAGTTGAGCTGCTAAAAAATTAAAAATTTTTAAACATAATAAGTTTTTGAAAGTACCCTTTTGCTGCAACTAACAACAGGGACTTCCGAAAACATAAGCCATTCTGGTCCAAGTAAAAGCTCACTTCTCAGCCTAAAGTTTAAAATCTCAAAACTTTCCAAACATTACAACAACAATCAGGAATGTTTTTGAGCTAATGATGATGTTATTAATGGAGTAGGAAAGTGACGTGTGAGTGGAGATCACATGACCTCAATTCTATAAAAAGAAAGAAGAGTCCCAAAAAGTTTCTTTAAGCATCATGCCACCCACTGGTCAGTCTAGAATATGAATTGAACACCTGAATACAGAGCAGTAAGACATATTAAATTGTTGGGTGGTGCTAAAATTTACCTACCACATTGACCTACTCAGTTCTCATTGGTGTGACAGCAAGCAAGAAAAAAAGAAGAGAAACTTGCTGATTATACCACTGCAGATAAGTCCTCCATTGTTTTAGTTGGGATTAAACAAGAACTTTGACGTTCCTTCCTAGTCTTGATGAAATACTTTCAACTATGCACTATAAATTGCTTATATAATCTGTATAAGCAGATTTATTTTGATAGACTGTAGAGGATTCTGCGGTACATGTCAAGATCTCCCCTGTAGAACCGAGGTACATTCTCCACTCCCAACCCAACTATTAGGAGTGTTGGCTGTTACAGCTCATTTATGTCCCTTGAGAGGAATCGTCATCAGCCACAGGGAATGACCACTCCCAAAGTTGTGGCAAAGTTCTTCTTTCCAAGAGAACCACCAGAAAACCTTGGGCATTCAAAGTTTCATCTCAGAGTCCATTCCAGACAGTGACATTTTAAAAAACCAAATAAAAAGAAGCAAATACATGTAAGGCAAGTTAGAAAAAACAAGACTCATGCTTATTTATTATTCTCATGTTCTAGAAAATCAAACTGTAGAAATTAATGTTTTCTTTCTTTTAGCAAGATAGAAGCTAGTTTCAAAATCTCATGATGGGAAACACCACAAAATGATTACAAAACTGCATCAGGACCTATTTTCTTAAGCAGTCTTTTTAGTTTTCCCACAGCTGAAACTTTAGGTGACCTTATTAGGGTTCACTCTACTTTCTGTATTTGTCATATTTGAGGATTTCCAGAATCTTTTGAATGCCCATCCTGTATTTTCGTAATTCTTCAGACTGTGAGACCCACTTGTGCAAGATAGAAACCAGAGAACTTGCTTCCCCCACTTCCCTTACAATCAGGGCACAAGGAGGCAAAACAGACACAGATTTCAACAAAGAAAACAAGACAAGAATAGATGCAGCACTGAATCCATCTTATTGGAAAGGGAGAGGGAGCTTGGAAGAGAAAAAGTAAGCTTTCAGCATCTGGAATGTTGGGGGATTTCGAAGCCACGTAGGTCACTGTCCTCAGTGAAAACTGTGGGGCATGTGCCCATCATCATGGAAATGTGCCTGAAGGAGTCCTAGAAAATACCATTTTGGTTTTTCTTCCTATTAATCCCCCAAGCCTGATTCTCTGCGTGTTCAATAACTTTCTTTTCTCTAAACTAGCTTAAAAGGGCGAGCCATACGTTGTTCAAGAAGTAGAAGATGTTTAGACACAATATAAAGTCTTTTAAATCCTTATTGCAGCCGGGCGCGGTGGCTCAAGCCTGTAATCCCAGCACTTTTGGGGAGGCCGAGACGGGCGGATCACGAGGCCAGGAGTTCAAGACCCATCCTGGCTAACACAGTGAAACCCGTCTTATAAAAAATACAAAAAAAAACTAGGTGTGGGCGCCTGTAGTCCCAGCTACTTGGAGGCTGAGGGCAGGAGAATGGCGTGAACCGGCAGGGCGGAGGCTGCAGTGAGCTGAGATCCGCCACTGGCACTCCAGTCTGGGCGACAGAGAGACTCCGTCTCAAAATTAAATAAATAAATAAATAAATAAATAAATAAATAAATAAATAAAATCCTTATTGCAACTGCTCTACCCTTCAGTCCAAAAACATGATGCTGCCTATTCTTACAGAATGAACGACGAATTCTGGAGATAAGACAGGTTAATTTTTTTCCTGATATTCCAACATTAACTAGACGGCTATTCACTTTATTCCAGCAAGCTTATGTTCAATTTTATATGTGGCTCAGTGAATTTGACTTACTCTTGCAAATCTATATTGTCTAAATGGCTAATTTAATGGCACACCTAAACGAATAAAAGTAGCCTTTAACAGAAACCTATTATAGAATCTTTTTTCAGATTCCTTGAATCTTTGGCGAATCCTTTCTTGGATTCTGTAATATATTGTCTCCTCATTTTCTTCCTACATTATTGGCTCCTTCTCTGCTTCTTTGCACACCCTTCCGCTTCTACCCCAAATCTAAATGTTGGCCTTCCTCAGGACCAGATCCTTACTTCTCTCTGTATACCCTCCCCGATAAACTCAAGTATTGTTGTTTCTAATAGGACCTACATATAGGTGACAACTACATTTACATCTCCAGCTTTGAACTCTCTTATGAGCTTTAAACGTTAGATGGCACCAGAGGATTATCTAAGAGATATCAGGAATTTAACATGTCCAAAATGGAATGTTCTAATGGCAAAAGAGTCCACCAGATTCCCCCCACCAAATACCTGGAAGCTATCTTTCATTCATCTTTTCCTCTATTACCTGCATGATTCAGAAGCATAGCAAACATTTGGAAGAAGCTGATAAAAAATGTAAAAAAAAAAACTATTTGTATAAGTCTGATTTGTGCTTTCTTTAAAATATAAGAATGTGTCAACTTTGTTTTAAAAGTGCAAAATCAACTTGAAAATTAATAGGCTAAAATATGGGCTGGAATTAAAAGCTTACTGGAAAAATGAAGAAGCCATTGTTTCATGTGAGAAAATAGGCCAAGGAACCAAAAACACACAGTCAGAGTTGATTTCTGTTTTGATGTTCATAAAGAACAGGATCAAATCTATAGACAGTGTAATATTAAAATATGATTAAACAGTACTAATAGTCTGATTTATCATCCCAAATTAGAGTGTCAAAAATCAGGAAATGGTATGATAAATGAGATAAATATACGCAATTTTAATTCTAAGAATAACTTAGGAAAGACATGATCATTTAATTGATCTTAAATTTTAAAGAACAAATGGAGATTAGTGTGTCTTAGAAAAGTTGAACTACAAAAGCAAAACTGAAAGCTGACATAACAAGTGATGGGGGAAATTAAAAGTAAAGAAAGTATGTAGACGAACAAGCAGATAAGAAAGCTGTTAACAGACTAAATACTTCAATTAGAACAAAAATGGCCTGAGCTATCTTCTTCATCAAAAGTTCCAAGAACATGCACTGGGGCATGGACAGTCTCTTCAATCAATGGTGCTGGGAAAGCTGTATATCCATATGCAGAAGAATGAAACTAGACCCCTATCTCTTGCCACATACAAAAATGAAAGAAAATTTGATTAAAGACTTAAATCTAAGACCTCAAACTATGAATCTACAAAAAGAAAACATTGGGGAAACTCTTCAGGACATTGGTCTAGGCAAAGATTTCTTGAGTAATACCCCACAAGCATAGGCAACCAAAGCAAAATGTACATGTGGGATCATATTAAGTTAAACAGTGTCTGTTCAGCAAAATCAACAAACGGAAGAGACAACCCACAGAATGGGGGAAAATATTTTTGCAAACTACCCATCTGATAAGTGATTAATAATCAGAATATATAAGGAGCTCAAACAACTCAATGGGAAAAGAAGAATCATTTGATTTTAAAATGAGTACAAAATTTGAATAGACATTTCTCAAAAGAAGACATACAAATTGCAAACAAGCATATAAAAAGGTGTGCAACATCATTGATCATCAGTGAAGTGCAGACTAAAACTACAATGATATATTATCTTATCCCAATTAAAATGACTTTTATCCAAAATGACTTTCATCCAGCAATAACAAATGCTGTCAAGGATGTAGAGAAAAGAGATTCTTCATACACTGTTGGTGGGAGTGTAAATTAGTACACCCACTATGAAGAACGGTTTGGAGGTTGCTCAAAATACTAAAAATGGAACTACCATATGACCCAGCAATCTCACTACTGAGTACACACCCAAAAGAAAGGAAATCAGTAATTCAAAGAGCTATCTTTACTCTCATGTTTATTGCCGCACTGTTTACAATAGCTAAGATTTGGAAGCAACCTAAGAGTCTGTCAATAGACGAATGGATAGAGAAAATGTGGTACATATACACAATGGAGTACTATTCAGCCATAAAAAAGACTGAGATCCTGACATTTGCAACAACATAGATGGAACTGGAGAAATAATCCAGGCACAGAAATATAAATTTCTCATGTTCTCACTTACTTGTGGGAGCTAGAAATTAAAACAATTGAACTCATGGAAATAGAGAGTAGAAGTATGGTAACCAGAGACTGGGAAGGGTAGTTGAGGTGGGGGGAGTGGAAATGGTTAATGGGTACAAAAATACAGTTAGATAGAATGAGTAAGATCTAGAATTTTATAGTGCAACAGAGTGACTCTAGTCGACAATAATTTATTGTACATTTTAAAGTAACTAAGAGAGTCTAAGTGGAATGTTTGTAACACAAAGAAAGAATAAATACTTGAGGTGATGACAACCCATTTACCTGATGGGATTATTGTCATTGTATGTCTATATCAAAATATTTTATGTTCCACATAAATATATACACCTACTAAGTACCTACAAAATAAATAATAATTTTGAAAATAAATTGCAAGTGTTAAATTCCCCTATCAAAGGGGGAAAAATCTCGGATTGTTTTAAAAAGTAAACCCAACTATATCCTACATATAAGGAAGGACAACTGAAATAAAATAGCACAAAGAGATTAACAGTTAAACTATTGACAAAACAATAATAATAAAGAAAAATGTTGGTAATATAAACATCTAATTAAACAGAATTAAAGGCATGAAAGGGCCATTTTATAAAGCAGGCTCTACAATTATAATTAAAATTAAACCAAACTGGGAAACTTTATCTGTTAATAGCCTCAAAGTTTACAAAACAAAACTTATTGCTGTAGCTGGTTTTGTGGCCATCAGGGTGCTGTACCCACCCACTCACACTCCCACCTTCCTCCGAATCTTTATTCCTACACCTAATTGCACCTGCAAGTCCAAGAAAACAACCCTAGAGGAAGAGAAGGGGAAGCTGACAGTCTGCAGAGAAAAGGTCCCCAAAAAAGGAGGTCTAATGCTCTAATAGCAGTAGATAATGCAGACTAAAGATTGTTATGAACCCCATTTGTTTAAGGGAAAAAAAGACAGTGGAAGTTTAAAAAAAATATTCCCTGATTCCATGTTTCCCCTACCCAGGGACCCAGAATGAACCAGGCTGGGAATTAATCACATTCATCCACCTCCAAAGAAAATTCCAGCAGAACCTGCATGAACTTAGAACAGGACCAAGGGAATCAGTTCCCACCCCAACGAGTGGTAAAGACCATATCCAGAAGGGCTTTCCTTATTCCAGCGGCAAAAAGGAAAAACTGGGGGGAGGAGCAGTATTTTAAAACCCTGCAGATCTACATGAGAAGACTAAATGAATGCTATGAAAAAAAAAAATGATATCCTTTTAAAAGGAAAAGAAAAAAGTATATATATGTATATGCATGTGTGTATACTTCTATGTGTTTATATACGTATACTTTATTTGTTTCAGAATATACATTTATAATATGTGTTTATGTGTGTACATACATATGCCTATCCTCTGTGTGTGAGTGCGTATGTGTGTGTGTATTTATATCTTGAAGCAAATAAAGCCCTCATCTCATTCTGCCAACACTGAAGTGTATCACCTGGCATTCCATAGATTCTCTGGATTGAACTGAATTAAAGACAGCCCTGGAGCTGAAGCTCAGCTTCCCAGCTCTTGAGCACAGGGCAGCAGGTGGGATGATTTGAAGACCATGATGCAGGTGCCTCTGATTTACCCTTGCTTATAAGAGCTTACATCAGAAGCGGGGTGAGCCTCTGGAATGACACACAAGAGTGAGTGTCCACTGGGAACAGGAAACAAGATTGGGCATGGGAGATGAAGGGACAAGAAATAATATAATAAAAGAGAGACTGTCAGAAAATAAGGATGATCATGTACTGCAAACTGAGGAATGGGGATGATCATTGCAATACTCCGTACCTAGGTGGAAAAAATATTCTTCACTGAAAGCCAGGATATTATCTCTTTTAATCCTTACAAGACCAAGATATACATTATCCTCATTTTATTAGGAAGCGAAAAAGGTGAACTCAAGATAGGTACTTGTGTAAGTTCACTCCACTGACAAATAGGGATGAAACCCCACCCCTATTGGCTCCACAGCCTGTGTCTCCACCATAACACAATTTTCTTTTCTGAAGTTTATGCTGGATGTGGTTTTCTATTGATGTGCAATATTATGGTTATGTTGTAGTAAAGCGCTCTTCCCATGGGCCACATACATTTCATTTTTTCCTCTGAATCTTAGTTGAGTTTTCTTCATTCTAGAGGCAGACGGCAAATATGTGGCTTTTGAAGCTGGAAAGAGGCTACTTTTGGTGGTGTCTGTGTAAACATACAGAAAAAATATACAGCTAACATTCATATTCCTCAAAAAGAACATCTGGATAATTCAAGTGACTGTAATAAAACTTTCACATTCTACCACCACTTTGATACATAAAAAGAACTGCAAAAACCCCGATCACAAAGTCTTTGTCGAATATCCTTACTATGTCTTCGTACAACTCACCAGCGTTCTTCAAAAAAAAAAGACATTTGAAAAGTCTCCGGGTAAGCCACAATGAACGAGCCCCACTCCCCCTTCATAAATCACTCTATTGTGTAGGGATGCACCATCAAGACAGGCCACATTTATCTCCCCAAAGCAAGTCTGGCAAGAATGTGTTCAGAAAATATTGGTCATGTTATCTTTCCAAAGGTTAAGGATTTGCTTATCTGTAATGATTTATGGAACTGACAAGTGGGTGTACAAATGTGGCCAGGAAATGCACAAGAGTAGACAGAATGGCTTAGAACAAAATTATAGTGTCAGGGCACAAAGCAGATAGCTCCATCCTATAATGGGACAAGAGATCTGGGATTCATAAATCACATTTGTCAAGAATAAATAAAAAGAGAACCAGATGAGGCCAGTAGCCCTTGTTGTTTTCTCTCTCTCTCACAATTTGTTGACCTGCCCTGCCCATCTTCTGTCAGAGATAAGAGCCTCTACTGCTTCCTTGCTATCTCCAGATTAGGTCTAAACACCAATAAATAAGATACACTGGCTTCTGCTAGTGTGTCCTGTCCAGATTGGACTTTCCTTGTGACTGTTAAATGCTTTTCTGTGACTTGACAATTTAAGTAGTGAACAGGTATATCTGGGCAAGACCCCATGTCAAACCCATCCAATGAATAAATCCTCAGTAGCTACAACAAGAATGCCTGAATTCTAGTTCTAGTTCTGCCAATATCTATCTGAGTGACTTTGGACAAGTTTCTTGTGTTCATTTCTTCCATTTTGCAACACCATTTAAAAAAGAAACATCATCCATCAGGTAGAAAAGCTGAGATAATAATACAGTCAGGCCAAGAAAAACTAAATGAAGTAATTCCCATGCCCTAGCTCCATGACTATTTCATTACCAAGTATATTGGAGGGTTTGGGGGATGAGTGGGGAAGATAAGCAGCAAATATTTATTGAATCAACTTAAAGACGTGTCTCATGTATTCAGATGAAGAAATGGAATAGACGTGTGCTCGATTTGTCAGCCTTTTAATTCTGAAATTACATAATTGACCTTAGAAAGAAGGATAGCTAACCATCAGCTGATTTAATTGATATTTTAACATCAACTGAACTGTTCTGGAATAAAATACTTTCTGACTTCCTGGTTTTGCAAAACATTTTCTCTTGTATTTTACTCCAACCCTAACAAAATTCAAAGACAAAGTTTCAAAGACAAACAACTCCCACTCCTGGCCCTTCTACTATTTTAAGCTCTAACTGTACACGGGTAGCAATTGATATAAGCACCTTGCCAGAAAATGTTTATTTTAATTCCCTGGAGAAGACAGCTAACCTCCAGGTGTTCCATTCAATGGTTACTGTGCACGCTGTCATGAACATATGCTTGTTTTTATAAATTTTGAAGTCTGAGCTTAGAACAAATATTGTTTCAAGACCATTTGCAGGTTAAAATATGGAAGGTGTCATTGGTCAGGTGCTCATCCCCTATATCCTGTCCCAGCCTGCTCCCTAAATAGTCTGTGCACCTACAAGGAGGCAGCAGTGAGTGCCTCAATCAATCCTCACCCTCATGCTTTACCCTGGTACTCAACCCCAGCTCCATCTGTTCTGGCTCCTGACTCGCTGGCTTCATTTCCCATGTTCAGATTAGTACTCACTCTTTATACCTGATTCAGCCGCTCCAATTTGGAGTTTGTTGCTGTTTCTGCACAAAAACTTGTACCTGCCCTATAGATCTGCCTAATTTTCAATGAGTCCACCCAGTCAAGGTCTGGCCCTCTTATCCTAAACTACATGGCCCTCCCAGAACTACCAGGAGGGAAGATGTGACAGATCATCTGTATGGGGCTGCAGCATCCATTCTCAGCCATCTCAGAGTGTGGACACAGAGCCCTCCACTTTCTCCGTTCCTTAACCAAGAAAACACAAGAGAGTAAGAGTCAAAAGAGTTGCAAAAGAAGGCTGATCTTCCCAGGACAGGGAAAATCCAACAGATATGGGAGCCCAGGATTTTTTCAAATGATTTTTTTGTTGAACTATAGCATATGTATAGAAGAGTTCAAAATTAACACGTATAAGTTGATGGCTCATCACAGAAAAACCCACCCATCTATCAAGCACTCAGATGCAGAAATACAACATTACCAGCATGCCAGAAATCCCCCTCAAGTGCCCCCAATTAGCAGCCTCTCCTTCCTCCTCGAAAGAAACCTGACTTCTGTCCCCAGACATTAGTTTGTCTATGTTTGAGTTTTATATAAATGAAATTACACAGAACATATGATTTTGGGTCACATTTCTCTAGCTCAATATTGTGAGACTTTTCCATATTGTCACATGTATCTCATTCATTTTTATTTCTGTATAGTATTCCATTTAATGAGTGAATTAATGAATGAATATTGCATAATTTATTTATTCATTCTAATGCTGATGGACTTTTGGTGTATTTGCAGTTTGGAACTACTATGAACAAAAATGCTACAAATGTTATTGTACTGACTTTTAGCACATATATGTATACAGTTCTGTTGGGTAGATACCTAGAGTAGAATTTCTGTCACAGACTTTATTGGATGTTGCCAAAGAGTTTTCCAAAGTGTTTATATAAATTTACATACCAATTTACTATCAGCAGTGTTTGGAGTTCCAGAAGTCCTGCCTTATCACCCATAATTTATATTGTCAGTCTTTAATTTTAACTCTCCTGATGTGTGGATAACAGTATTATTCTAGACCCAGGCAAAACAATAACCTACTCTAGGCCATAGGCTTTGGAAGGCCCTGGTCTGGCCCTCCTACTGTACCACCCCACCAAATTCTTCTGGGCCAAAGACGAATGGAGCCAAAGAGGACTGACTGACAGAGTTAACAAGATAGGCATGACTGTGATAGATCTAACTCTATATTCTGAAGATACAGAATACATTTTATAAAATTATAAAACTTTGTAAAATTTTATTACGAAAATAGTTTTACCAAAAAAATATGAAATAGAAAAGGGTAAATAAACAAAGAAAGTGAAAAAATTTAAAGGATAACACTAGATTTCATTGCTTAACTCTATGAAAAGATGAATGAAATATATATTTTCCCAAGAGAGTATAATTTATAAAACTGATGCCAGGAAAGGAAGAAATTCTATATAGACTGATTTTGAAAGAAAATTTAGGAAAAAAAACAATTAATTTACCAACTCTGTAAAAGTCCTAAGTACAGGCCATTTACAGGGATTGTTTCAAAATACAAAAAAGATAAAAAACAAAAGGAAAAGAAATAAAATATTCACATTTTTTAAAAAATTATATGATTATAATATGAATAGCAAAATTGGATACAGATCATAAAGATGGCCCAAAACAGAAAACCTTAAGTGACTTTCACTTCTGTGTATCCATGTAAAATTGTTATTAAAATATTAGGAAAGACAATCTAGCAGCACAAGGAACAATACATACTGACCATGTAGGTTTGTTCAAGGATGGTTCAGTATTAGGATCTATTAGTATATTCTACCATATTTGTATGAGTAAAGAGAAAAAACATATGATTCTCTCTGTAGACAATGAAATGGCATTTGACAAAATTTGGCAACCTTTCTTGATATGCATAAATGGATAAATAACAAAAACATTCCATACAAATGTCTAAATGTATACTACTGTAACATGATTAAAGATGTTCTTTTCAACCCACAGGCCAGCCTTAAGCTTATAGAGAAACATCAAGTCAGAATGAGATGAGGACATTTACTATAACCACTAACACATTACATCATACTCTAGGTCCTGCCCAGTGTGATCAAACAACAAAAGATACTGCAGGATTAAAATTGGAAAGAAAGATATAACACTTTCACTGTGCACAAATCATTTTATTGAATACCTGGAGTATCTTCCCCCATAAATTGACTGAAAATGAATTTTACTAACTTAGCAAGGAACAAATATAAAATCTAGAAATCAATGGCTTTCAGGTATATAAATACTCAACAGTAAGAAGATATAATGAAAGAAATTACCCCATTTACATAAGAAATAATATAAAATAACTACTCATAGTATAGGTCTTAGCAAGCAATATTCAATAACTACAATAAGAAAATCTTAATTCTAGTAACTAACCCAAAAGAAAATTTTGAAAAAACGGAGGAAAGGTATACCATTTTACAGTATAGGAAGATTTCAACATCATAATTGATGTCAAATCTCTCTGAATTAATTTGTAAAATTTAACAGAATTTTTTAAAAACAATATCTGTAAGGTAGTTTTAGAAGTATTACATACTTTTTTAATTTTTATATAGAAAAAAATACAAGCAAACAAAATCCACTGCACATCAAAAAGTTAATTCACCCTGATCAAGTAAAGTAGGCTTTATTCCTGGGATGCAAGTTTGGTTCAACATAGACAAATCAATAATTCACCACATAAACAGAATTAAAAACAAAAATCATATGATCATCTCAATTGGCACAGAAAAGCATTTAATAAAATCCAACATCCCTTCATGATAATAACTCACAACAAACTAGGCATCAAAGGAACATACCTCAAAATAATAAGAGCCACCTATGACACACCCATAGCCAACACCATACTGAATGGGTAAAAGTTGCAAGCATTTCCCCTAAGAACTAGAACAAGACAGAGCAAGACAGAGATGCACACTTTTATCATTCCCGTTCAACACAGTATTAGGAGTCCTAGCCAGAGTAATCAGGCAAGAGAAAAAAACAAAAGGCATCCAAATAAGAAAAGAGGAAGTCAAATCATCTCTCTTCACTGATAATATGACTCTACACCTAGAAAACCCTTAAGACTCTGCAAAAAGGCTCTTAGATCTGATAAACAACTTTAGTAAACTTTAAACAACTCTAGTAAAGTTTCAGGATACAAAATCAATGTACAAAATCAGTGGCATCTTTATATACCACATTATATCCTTATAACAGTCAAGCTGAGAGCCAAATCAAGAACACAATTATATTTACAATAGTCACAAAAAAACAAAATACCTGGGAATACACCAAACCAAAAAGTTGACTGAAAAACTGTGGAAGAACTACAAAACACTGCTGAAAGAAATTAAAGACAACACAAACAAATGGGAAAACATTCCATTCTGACGGATTGGAAGAATCAATATTGGTAAAATGTCCATATTTTCCAAAGATATTTACAGATCCAACACTACTCCTATCAAACTGCCAACATCAGTTTTCACATAATTAGAAAATACTATTCAAAAATTTATATGAAACTCCCCCCCTCCAAAAAAAAAAGTCCTAAGCAAAAAGAACAAATCTAGAGGCATCACATTACCCAACTTCAAACTATACTACAAGCCTACAGCAACCAAAACAGCATGGTACTGGTACAAAAATACACACATAGACCAATGGAACAGAATAGAGCACCCAGAAATAAAGCTACATACCTACAACCAACTGATCTTTGGCAAAGCTGACAAAAATCAGCAATGGGGAAAGGACTTCCTATTCAATAAATGGTGCTGTTATAATTGGCTAACCTTATGCAGAAGAATAAAACTGGACCCCAGAGCTTTACAACATACAAAAATTAACTGGAGATGGATTAACAAGTTAAATGTAAGACATCAAGCTATAACAATCCTAAAAGAAACCCTCTTCTGAACATCACCTTAGGCAAAGAGTTTATGACCTAGTCTGCAAAAGCAATTCTTTGAAAACAAACATCAACAATTGGGACCTAATTAAACTAAAGAGCTTCTGCGCAGCAAAAGAAACATTCAACAGAGAAAACTGACAACCTACAGAATGAGAGAAAATATGTGCAAACTATGCATACAACAAAAGTCTAATATCCAAAATCTATAAGGAACTTAAAGAAACCAACAAGAAGAAAACAAATGACCCCATTAGAAAGTAGGCAAATGACATGAACAGACACTTCTCAAAAAAAGACGTACAAGTGGCCAAAAAACATGAAAAGATGCTCCACATCACCAATCATCAGAAAAATGCAAATCAAATCCACGATGAGAAACCATCTCATATCAGTCAGATAATTATTGTTAGATAGTCAAAAAATAAGAAATGGTAGTAAGATTGCAGAGAAAAGGGAATGCTTTCACATCGTCAGTGGGGATGTAAATTAGTTTAGCCCCTGTGGAAAGCAGTTTGGAGATTTCTCAAAGAACTAAAAATAGAACACTATTCCACCCAGCAATTCCATTACTGGGTACATACCCAAAGAACAATAAAACCTTCTACCAAAAAGACACCTGCACTTATCACAGCACTATTCACAATAGCAAACACATGGAACAACCTAGGTGCCCATCAACAATGGACTGGATAAAGAAATTGGGGTACTATATATCATGGAGTACTACACAGCCATAAAAAAAGAATGAAATCATGTCCTTTGCAGCAACATGGATGCAGCTAGAGGCTACTATCCTAAATGAATTAATACAAAAATGAATTAACACAAAAAACAGAAAACTAAATATTATATGTTCTTACTTATAAGTGGGGGCTATTGGGTACACATGGACATAAAAATAATAACAATAGACACTGGGGTTTCCCAAAGTGGAGAGGCAGGCAGAGGGGGCAAGGGCTAAAGAACTTCCTGTTGGGTACTGTATTCACAGTTCACTACATGGGTGATGAGATCAATAGAAGCCAAAACTTAGCATCATGCAATAAACCTTTGTTTAAAAAAAAAAAAAAAAAAAAAAACAAAACATGAAACCCTAAATAAAAAATAAATTTTAATTTAAAATTTTTTATTTTTAATTATTTTGGGTACATAGTAATTGTATATATTTATGGGGTACATGAGACGTTTTGATACAGGCAACCAATGATGTTCATTTTCATACCCTCAAGCATTTATCCTTTGTGTTAGACACAGGAATAGAAAGTTTATTCAAAGATATAATAACATAGAACTTCCCAGACCTAGATAAAGATATCAGTATCCAAATACAAGAACAACACCAAGCAGATTTAACCCAAAGAAGGCTACCTCAAGGCATTTAATAATCAAACTCCCAAAGACCCAAGGATTAAAAAAAGCACCCTAAAAGCAATAAGAGAAAAGAAACAAATAACATGCAATGGAGTTGCAATACATCTGGCAGCAGACTTCTCAGTGGAAACACTACAGAACAGGAGAGAGAGCGGCATGACATATTTAAAGTGTTGAAGAAAAAAAAAAAAAGTTTACCCTAGAATAGTACATTCAGGGAAGATATCCTTCCAACACGAAGGAGAAGTAAAGACTTTCCCAGACAAACAAAAGCTAAGATATTTCACCAACATCAGAACTGTCCTGTATGAAATGCTAAAGGGAGTATTTCAATCAGAAAAAAAAAGACATTAATGAGCAGTAAGAAGTAATGTGAAGGCACAAAACTCACTGGTAATAGTAAGTTTACAGAAAAATATGGACTATTATAACACTGTGACTGCAGTGTGTAAACTCTCTTATACTAAGGAGAAAGAGTAAATGATGAGCCAATCAAAAATAACAACTACAGTAATTTTTCAAGAGATGGTGTAATAAGATATAAATAGAAACAACAAAACGTTACAAAGCAGGGTAATGAAGCTAAGGCATAGGGTTTGTATTAATTTGATTTTTGGTTTTGGTTTTTGCTTCTTTGTTCATTTATGGAAACTGTTAAATTGTTATCAGGTTAAAATACTGTGTCATAAGATAGCGTTTGCACGCTGCATGATAACATCAAGCCAAAAAACATACAGTGGATACACAAAAAATAAAAACCAAGAAACTAACTCATATCGCTAGAGAAAATCACCTTCACTAAAAGAAGACAAGAAGAAAAGAAAGAAAGACCACAAAACAACCAGAAAACAAATATCAAAATGGTAAGACTAAGTCCTTACTAATCAATAATAACATTGAATGTCAGTGAACTAAACTCTCCAACCAAAAGATACAGAGCAGCTAAATGAATGAAAGAACAAGAACCATTTATCTGCTGCCTACAGTAAACATACTTCACCTATAAAGACACACAAAAACTGAAAACAAAGGAATGGAAAAAGATATCCCATGCAAATTCGAACCAAAAAAGAGCAAGATTAGCTATACTTACATCAGACAAAAATAAATTTCAAGACAAAACCTTTAAGAAGAAACAAAGAAGGTCATTATATAATGAAAAAAGGGTCAATTCAGCAAGAGAATATAAATTTTTTTAATATACACGCAGCCAACATTGGAGCACCCAGATATATAAAACAAATATTATTAGAGCTAAAGAGAGAGAGGTCATAATACCATAATAGTCAGAGATTTCAACACCCCACTTTCAGCTTTGGACAGATCTTCCAGACAGTAAATTAAGAAGGAAATGGCCGGGCGCGGTGGCTCAAGCCTGTAATCCCAGCACTTTGGGAGGCCGAGACGGGCGGATCACGAGGTCAGGAGATCGAGACCATCCTGGCTAACACGGT
>NW_016805666.1:279609-286366 GCF_001698545.2 Rhinopithecus bieti
AAAAAAAAAAAAAAAAAAAGAAGGAAATGCCAGACTTAATCTGCACTATAGACCGAATGAATCTAGTAGATATTTATAGAACATTTCATCCAAAATCTGTGGAATACACATTCTTTTTCTCAGCATATGAATCATTCTTAAGGTTAGACCATATGTTAGGTCACAAAACAAATATTAAGACATTCAAAAAAATTTGAAATAATACCAAGCATCTTCTCTGACCACAGTGGAATAAAACTAGAAATCATAACAAAAGAAAGTTTAGAAAATATACAAATACATGGAAATCAAGCAATATTCGCCTGAATGACCAGTTGGTCAATGAAGAAATTGAGAAAAAATTTCAAAAAGTTCTTGAAACAAACGACAATGAAAATACAACATACCAAAACCTATGAAGTACAGCAAAAGTAGTATAATGAGAAAACTTTACAGCTATAAGTCCTATGTCAAAGAAGAGGATAAACTTCAAATAAACAATCTAATGGTGCATCTTAAAGAACTAGAAAAGCAAGAGCAACCCAAACACAAAATTGGTAGAAGAAAAGAAGTAATAAAGATCAGAGCTGAAATAAATGAAATTGAAATGAAGAAAACAATATAAAAGATCAATGAAATTAAAAGTTGGTTTTTTGAAAAGTTAAACAAAATTGGCAAACCTTAAGCCAAACTAATTAAGAAGAAAGAAAGAAGATACAAATAAATATAATAAGAGATGAAGACGAGACATTACAAGTGATACTGCAGAAATTCAAAGGATAATTAGTGGATACGATGAGCAACTATCTGCCAATAAATTGGAAAATATAGAAGAAATGGACAAATACCTAGACACATTACAACCTGCCATTACTGAGCCAGGAAGAAATCCAGAACAGACCAATAAGCCTGGGACCCACTGGCTTTACTGCTGAATTCTACCAAACATTTAAAGAAGAACTAATAACAATCCTACTAAAACTACTCTGAAAACTAGTGAAGGAGGGAATATTTCCAAACTAATTCTACAAGGCCAGTATTACCCTGATACCAAAACCAGACAAAGATACATAAAAAAAAAAAGAAGAAGAAGACTGTAGGCCAATATCTCTGATGAATATTGATGCAAAAATCATTAACAAAATCCTTGCAAACCTAATTCAACAATACATTAGAAAAATCATTCATCATGAACAAGAGGGATTTATCCCTGGGATGCAAGGATGTTTCAACATATGCAAATCAATCAATGTGATACATCATATCAACAGAAGGAAGGACAAAAACCATCTGATCATTTCAACTGATGCTTGATATGGTTTGGCTCTATGTTCCCACCCAAATCTCATGTCAAATTATGATTCCCAATGTTGGAAGAGGGACCTAGTGGGAGATGATTTTATCATCGGGGTGGATGTTCTCCTTGCTGTTCTTGTGATAATGACTGAGTTTTCACGAGATCTGGTTCTTTAAAAGTGTGTAGCACTTCCCCCTTCACCCTCTCTCCTGCGCTGCTATGTGAAGAAGGTGTTTGCTTCTCCTTCGCCCTTCTGCCATGATTATAAGTTTCCAGAGGGCTCCACAACCATGCTTCCTACACAACCTGTGGAATTGTGAGTGAATTAAACCTCTTTCCTTCATAAAGAACCCAGTATCAGGTAGTTCTTTATAGCAGTGTGAGGATGGAATGAACTAATATGATGCTGAAAAGGCATTTGATAAAATTTGACATCCCTTCATGATGAAAACCCTCCAAAAAACTGGGTGTAGAAGGAACATACCTCAACATAGAAAAGCCATATATGACCGACCCACAGTTAGTACCATATTGAATGTAATAACTGAAACCTTTTCCTCTAAGATCTGGAACACAACAAGGATGTCCATTTTCACCACTGCTATTCAACATAGTACTTGAAGTCCTTGCTAGAGCAATCAGACAAGATAAAGAAATAAAGGGAATCCCAGTTGTAAAGAAAGAAGTCCAATTATTCTTGTTTGCAGACGATATGATCTTATACTTGAGAAAAACCTATAGTTTCCACAACAAAACTATTTAGAACTGATAAACAAATTCAGTCAAGTTGCAGGATACAAAATCAACGTACAACAATCGGTAGCATTTCTGCATGCCAACAATGAACAATCTGAAAAAGAAATAAAAAAGGAATCCCATCTACAAGAGTAACAAAAAATTAAATGTCTAGGAATTAACCAAAAACGTGAAGGATCTCTATAATGAAAACTATAAAATATTGATGAAATAAATCAAAAAGGACACCAAAAAATGGGAAACTATTTCACGTTCATGGATTGAAATAATCAATTTTTTAAAAATGTTCATACTACCTAAAGCAATATATAGATTGAATGCAATCTATATCAAAATATTCTCCACAGAAATAGAGGGAAAAAAATTAAATTTATGTGAAACCACAAAAGACCCAGAATAACTAAAGGTATCCTAAGCAAACGAACAAAACTAGAGGAATGACTTTACTTGACTTCAAAGCATACTACAGAGATATAGCCATCAAAACTGCACAGTACTGGCATAAAAACAGACACATAGACAAATGCAACAGAATAGAGAACCCAGAAACAAACCCATACACCTATAGTGAACTCATTTTTGACAAAGGTGCCAAGAAGACACACTCAGGAAAAGACAATCTCTTCAATAAATGGTGCTGGGAAAACTGGATATCCATACACAGAAGAATAAAACTAGACCCCTATCTATCATTATATACAAAAATCAAGTCAAAATTGATTAAATACTTAAATATAAGACTTCAAACTCTGAAACTACTATGAGAAAACACTGGGGGAAATATTCAGGACATTGATCTGGGTAAAATTTCTTGACAAATACCCCACAAATATAGGCAACCAAAGTAAAAATACACAAATAGAATCATAACAAGTTAAAAAGCTTCTGCACAGCCAAGAATACAATCGATAAAGTTAAGTGACAACCCATAGAATGGGAGAAAATATTTGCAAACTACCTATCTACCAAGTGATTGTTAACCAGAATTATAAGGAGCTCAAACAACTCTATAGTAAAAAAATCTGATAATTGATCAAAAGATGGGCAAAATATTTGAACAGGCATTTCCCAAAAGAAGACATGCAAATCATAAGCAGGCATGTGAAGGTCCTCAACATCACTGACCATCAGGGAAATGCAAATCAAAACTACAATGAAATATCATTTCACCCCAGTTAAAATGGCTTTTATCCAAAAGTCAGGCAATAACCAATGTTGGTGAGGATGTAGAGAAAAGGGAACCCTCATACACCATTGGTAGGAATGTACATAGTATACCTACTATGGAGAACAGCTTGAAGGTTCCTCAAAATACTAAAAATGGAGCTACCATATGATCCAGCAATTCCACTGCTGGGTATATACCCAAAAGAAGGAAAATCAGTATATTAAAGAGTTACCTGCACTCCCATTTTTGTTGCAGCACTGTTCACAGTAGCTAGGATTTGGAAAAAACATAAGTGTCCATCAACAGATGAATGCATAAAGAAATGTGATATGGGGATTTCCATTTCAAGATGACCAAACAGGAACAGCTCCGATCTGCAGCTCCCAGCGTGATCAACACAGAAGATGGGTGATTTCTGTATTTCCAACTGAAGTAACTGGTTCATCTCATTGGGACTGCTTGGACAGTGGGTGCAGCTCATGGAGGGCGAGCTGAAGCAGGGTGGGGCATTGCTTCACCTGGGAAGCACAAGGGGTCGGGATTTCCTTTTCCTAGCTAAAGAAAGCCATGACAGATGGTACCTGGAAAAATGGGACATTCCCGCCCAAATACTGTGCTTTTCCAATGGTCTTAACAAATGGCACACCAGGAGATTATATCCCGCACCTGGCTCTGCGGGTCCCATGCCCATGGAGCTTTGCTCACTGCTAGTGCAGCAGTCTGAGATCATCCTGCCAGGCAGCAGCCTGGCAGTGGGAGGGGCATCTGCCATTGCTGAGGCTTGAATAGGTAAACAAAACAGCCAGGGAAGCTTGAACTGGGTGGAGTCCACCACAGCTCAGCAAGGCCTCCTGCCTCTGCAGACTCCACCTCAGGGAGCAGGGCATAGCTAAATAAAAGGCAGCAGAAACTTCTTCAGGCTTAAACATCCCTGTCTGACAGCTCTGAAGAGAGCAGTAGTTCTCCCAGCATGATGTTTGAGCTCAGAGAATGGACAGACTGCCTCCTCAAGTGGGTCCCTGACTGACCCACATGTAGCCTAACTGAGAGACACCTCCCAGTAGGGGCCGACTGACACCTCATACAGGTGGATGCCCCTCTGGGAAGAAGCTTCCAGAGGAAGGATCAGGCAGTGATATTTGCTGTTCTGTAATATTTGCTGTTCTGCAGCCTCTGCTGATGATACCCTGAAAAACAGGGTCAGGTGTGGACCTCCAGCAAACTCCAACAGACCTGCAGCTGAGAGAACTGACTGTTAGAAGGAAAACTAACAAACAGAAAGGAATAGCATCAACGTCAACAAAAACGACATCTACACCAAACCCCATCTGTAGGTCACCAACATCAAAGACCAAAGGTAAATAAAACCACAAAGATGGGGAAAAAACAGAGCAGAAAAGCTGAAAATTCTAAAACCCAGAGTGGCTCTTCTCCTCCAAAGGATCACAGCTCCTCGCCAGCAATGGAACAGAGCTGGATGGAGAATGACTTTGACGAGCTGACAGAAGTAGGCTTCAGAAGGTCAGTAATAACAAACTTCTCTGAGCTAAAGGAGGAAGTTCGAACTCATCACAAGGAAGCTAAAAACCTTGAAAATAGATTAGATGAATGGCTAACTAGAATAAACTGTGTAGAGAAGTCCTTAAATGACCTGATGGAGCTGAAAACCATGGCATGAGAACTATGTGACACATGCACAAGCTTCAATAGCTGATTTGATCAAGTGGAAGAAAGGGTATCAGTGACTGAAGATCAAATTAATGAAATAAAGAGAGAAGAGAAGTTTACCAAAAAAAGAGTAAAAATAAATGAACAAAGTATCCAAGAAATATGGGACTATGTGAAAAGACCAAATCTACGTTTGATTGGTGTACCTGAAAGTGATGAGGAGAATGGAACCAAGCTGGAAAACACTCTTCAGGATATTATCCAGGAGAACTTCCCCAACCTAGCAAGGCAGGCAAACATTCAAATTCAGGAAATACAGAGAACAACACAAAGATACTCCTTGAGAAGAGCAAACCCAAGACACGTAACTGTCAGATTCACCAAGATTGAAATGAAGGAAAAAATGTTAAGGGCAGCCAGAGAGAAAGGTCGGGTTACCCACAAAGGGAAGCCCATCAGACTAACAGTGGATCTCGCAGCAGAAATTCTACAAGCCAGAAGAGAGTGGGGGCAAATATTCAACATTCTTAAAGAAAAGAATTTTCAACCCAGAATTTCATATCCAGCCAAACTAAGCTTCATAAGTGAAGGAGAAATAAAATCCTTTACAGACAGGCAAATGCTGAGAGATTTTGTCACCACCAGGCCTGCCTTACAAGAGCTCCTGAAGGACACAGTAAACATGGAAAGAAACAACTGGTACCAGCCAAAATCATGCCAAATTATAACAACCATCAATGCTATGAAGAAACGGAACCAACTAAGGGCCAAAATAATCAGCTAACTTCATAATGACAGGATAAAACTCCCACATACCAATATTAACCTTAAATGTAAATGGGCTAAGTGCCCTAATTAAAAGACACAGACTGGAAAATTGGATAAAGAGTCAAGACCCAACAGTGTGCTGTACTCAGGAGACCCATCTCCTGGGTGCAAAGACACACATAGGCTCAAAATAAAGGGATGGAGGAAGATCTACCCAGCAAATGGAAAGTGAAAAAAAAAGCAGGGTTGTAACCCTAGTCTCTGATAAAACAGACTTTAAACCAACAAAGACCAAAGCAGACAAAGAAGGCCATTACATAATGGTAAAGGGATCAATTCAACAAGAAGAGCTATCTATACTAAATAAATATGCACCCAATACAGGAAAACCCAGATTCATAAAGCAAGTCCTTAGAGACCTACAAATAGACAGACTCCCACACAATAATACTGGGAGACTTTAACACCCCACTGTCAACATTAGACAGATCAACAAGACAGAAAGTTAATAAGGATATCCAGGACTTGAACTCAGCTCTGCATCAAGCAGACCTAATAGACTCTACAGAACTCTCCAACACAAATCAAGAGAATATACATTCTTCTCAGCACCACATAGCACTTATTCCAAAATTGACCACATAGTTGGAAGTAAAGCACTCCTCACCAAGTGTAAAAGAAGAGAAATCACAACAAACTGTCTCTCAGACCACAGTGTAATCAAATTAGAACTCAGGATCAAGAAACTCACTCAAAACCACACAACTACATGGAAACTGAACAACCTGCTCCTAAATGACTACTGGGTAAATAACAAAATGAAGACAGAAATAAAGATGTTCTTTGAAATCAATGAGAACAATGACACGGCATACCAGAATCTCTGGGACACATTTAATGCAGTGTGTAGAGGGAAATTTATAAAACTAAATGCCCACAAGAGAAAGCAGGAAAGATCTAAAATCAACACCCTACCATCACAATTAAAAGAACTAGAGAAGCAAGAGCAAACGAATTCAAAAGCTAACAGAAGGCAAGAAATAACTAAGATCAGAGCAGAACTGAAGGAGATAGAGACACAAAAAACCCTCCAAAAAATCAATGAATCCAGGAGTTGGTTT
>NW_016805666.1:288113-307388 GCF_001698545.2 Rhinopithecus bieti
ACACCACACATCTACAACCATCTGATCTTTGACAAACCTGACAAAAACAAGAAATGGGGAAAGGATTCCCTATTTAGTAAATGGTGCTGGGAAAACTGGTTAGCCATACGTAGAAAGCTGAAACTGGATCCCTCCCTTACACCTTATACAAAAATTAGTTCAAGATGGATTAAAGACTTAAATGTTAGAACTGAAACCATAAAAACCCTAGAAGAAAACTAGGCAATACCATTCAGGACATAGGCATGAGCAAGGACTTCATGATTAAAACACCAAAAGGAATGGCAACAAAAGCCAAAATAGAAAAATGGGATCTAATTAAACTAAAGAGCTTCTGCCCAACAAAAGAAACTACCATCAGAGTGAACAGACAACCTACAGAATGGGAGAAAATTTTTGCAATCTCCCCATCTGACAAAGGGCTAATATCCAGAATCTACAAATAACTTAAACAAATTTACAAGAAAAAATCAAACAACCCCAACAAAAAGTGGGCGAAGGATACGGACAGATACTTCTCAAAAGAAGATATTTATGTAGCCAACAGACACATGAAAAAATGCTCATCATCACTTTCCATCAGAGAAATGCAAATCAAAACCACAATGAGAGAGCATCTCACACCAGTTAGAATGGCGATCATTAAAAACAACAGATGCTGGAAAGGATGTGGAGAATAGAAACACATTTACACTGTTGGTGGGAGTGTAAACTAGATTAACAATTGTGGAAGACAGTGTGGCGATTCCTCAAGGATCTAGAACTAGAAATACCATTTGAGCCAGTGATCCCATTACTGGGTATATACCCAAAGGATTATAAAGCATGCTACTATAAACACACATGCACACTTATGTTTATTGTGGCACTATTCACAATAGCAAAGACTTGGAACCAACCCAAATGTCCATCAATGATAGACTGCATTAAGAAAATGTGGCACATATACACCATGGAATACTATGCAGCCATAAAAAAGAATGAGTTCATGTTCTTTGCAGGGACATGGATGTAACTGGAAACCATCATTCTGAGCAAGCAATCACAAGGACAGAAAATCAAACACCACATGTTCTCATTCATAGGTGGGAATTAAACAATGAGATCACTTGAACACAGGGCAGGGAACATCACACCCTGGGGCCTGTCGGGGGCTGGGGGGCTGGGGGAGGGATAGCCTTAGGAGAAATACCTAATGCAAGTGACGAGTTGATGGGTGCAGCAAACCAACATGGCACGTGTATACCGACGTAACAAACCTGCATGTTGTGCATATGTACCCTAAAACTTAAAGTATAATACAAATAATAATAATAATTTTAAATAAAAGAAATGTGATACATGTACACAATGGAGTAATATTCAGTCATAAAAAAGAATGAGATTCAGTCATTTGCAACAACATGGATGGAACTGGAAGACCTTAAGTGAAATAAACCAGGCACAGAAAGACAAACTTCACATTTCTCATTTATTTGTGGGATCTAAAAATCAAAACAATTGAATTCATGGACATAGAGAGTAGAAGCATGGTTATCAGATGCTGGGAAAGGTAGTGTGGGTGGTATGGGTGGAGGTGAAGATGCTTAAAGGGTATAAACAAATAGAAAGAATGAATAAGACCTACTATTTGATAGCACAACAGGGTGACTATAGTCACCAATAGCTTGATTGTACATTTTTAAATAACTGAAAGGGTATAATTGGATTGTTTCTAACAGGAATGATAAATGCTTGAGGGGACGGATACCTCCTTCTTCATGATGTGATTATTTCACATTGCATGCCTGTATCAAAACATCTCATGTTCCCCATAATTTTATACACCTACTATATACCCATAAAAATTTAAAATTAAAAAAGATTACATATCAATACATATATCAAATAATCAATAAACATAATCAGAGTAAACATGACATAGAAAAAGAATAAAATTCATGCATCATATATCTTGAAAGTGTGCATAGCAAATGTAAACATAGAAAATCTTTAGTATAGTCATAACTTTTTGTCATTTTACACTTAGAACTAAACTAAAAATTACAAGTTAGCAATTTTCCACATTAAGCACTTTTGTGCACATAGTAAGTAAACACCAGTATGTCAACATTGAACAGTTTTGATGTAACAAACAATTTGCTAACCTAAATTAGATTGATACTATTCACAGGGAATACTATATAGCTAAATTATTTCTATATTTTTGTTTTAATAGCACTAATAGTAGATAAATCAATCCCACAGAGATATGTTGACAGAAATGGAAGAACAGAGTTTAAAGCAATTTCAACAAGTCCAAGATATCCATTATTAACTTTTATTAATAACATGGCCCTACTGGCCATTACTAGTTTGCAGCTCATGCCACATGTGACTCACCATGCAAGTTCACCACCAGAGCTGATCCTCTATTCCATTCAAAGACAAAGTCACTGATCGTTGCTTAGACGCAGCGGGAATGGCAAACTGCTAGCAAAGTCCTCTCCATTTCTGTACTCATATCCTCCTGGGCCACTCACAAACAGCTGACAGTCTGGCACAGTCTTTACACCACACTTTGAATAGCACTGACCCATAGGACCTGAAAAATTGGTCTGTCAGTACTTTCATTCTGCAAAAACTCAAGGTAAAGAGACACAGCCTTTTTACCAGAGAGTCGCTCAAAGATCTGTGAAAAGTTAGCATATTTGGGGCAATGCATTAGATGGCTTATGCCTCCAAACCCATGCAGATGGCAAAAGTGCTGACAGACATTTGTGTCTTTAGTTTTAAAATTATGCTGTTTCCACATATTAACATTACATTCACTTACACAAAGCGTGTTTCTGTTTGAAGTTCTTGTAAATAATGGTTGTCATTTTACATTCATTATGATAGCAGAAAACAGTTTCAATCAGACAAATCCAATTAACATGAACATATTGACTTTCACCAGCAAACAAAAGAGAGAGAACTGCAAGAATAAACCCTGGTCCCCCAGCGGAGAAATGGCAGTGAATTCTAAAGACTCATTTCAATTCACACTCTAATTACTGAATCCATGCTCACTGGCTAAGAATCTCCAGCATTGTGGACAAGCCAGCTAATAAAGGGATGTATAGAGTCCATACGTAGGGCACATGTTATTACTTGCATGATGTCAGTGAAGTGAGAGACTGGGTTCTTACCTTGACTTGGGAATTGTTCCCAACCTCTTACTTCTGTAAAAAGAAGAAGATTTTGTGGACAAAAAAAAAAAAAAAAAAAAAAAAAAAGCCAAACTCTGTAAAATACAGATAGAGTGGTTTATTCTGAGACAAATGTGAGGACAATAACCCATGACACATCCTCAGAAGTCCTGAGAACGCGTGCCCAAGGTGATTGGGTTCCATCTTGACTTCATACATTTTAGGGAGACTCAAGTTACAGGCAAAGACATAAATCAATGCATATAAGGTATACATTGGTTTGGCCTTGAAAGGTAGGACATCCTAAAGAGTTGAGGTCAGCAGAAAGACATGCTTGGGGTTAAGATAAGGGGGTTGTGGAAGTCAAAGTTCCTGTTATATAGATGAAGCCTGCAGGTAGCTAACTTCAGAGAGAATGTATGCTGAATGGGTGACTGCTTCTTATCATACCCTAAAAGGTATCAGATTCAGGTAAATTTCTCCAGGTTTGGAAAAAGGCCTGGAAAGGGAAGGAGATTCTCTACAGAATGTAAATTCTTCCCCTGAGAGACGGCTTTGCAGAGTTCTATTAGGTCATTCTTGCATTGCTATAAAGAAATATCTGAGACTGTGTCATTTATAAAGAAAAGAGGTTTAATTGGCTCATGGTTCTGCAGGCTGCACAGGAAGCATGGTGCTGGCATCAGCTTGGTTTCTGGGGCGATCTCAGGGAGCTTTTACTCACAGCAGAAGGAGAAACAGGAGTGGGTGCATCACATGACAAAAGCAGGAGCAAGAGACAGAGAGTGGGGAGGAGGAAGTGCCACACACTTAAACAACCAGATTTTGGAGAACTCATTATCATGAGGACAGCACCAAGCCATGGGACATCAGCCTCCATGACCCAGTCACCTTCCACCAGACCCCACCTCCAATTCTGGGGATTACATTTCAACATGAAATGTCGAGGGGAACACATATCCAAACCATCTCAAGGGCCATTCCAAAATATGTTAAATAAATGTATTTTGGGGAAGAATTCTTTGATTTCCTTTTGGGCCTGTTATCTGTCAGGTTATCTGTCAGGTGTTATCTGCCAGAGCCAGCTTGGAGTTACTATCTTATTTCTACAAAGGGCCTGTGCTGTCAGTCTTAGGATCTGCATTTTTATGTAAATGCTGGTCAGTTGTGTCTAAACTCCAAGAGGGAGAGGGAGTAATGAGGCATGTCTTGACTCCCCTCTTCCTGTCATGGTCTGAACTAGTTTTTCAGGTTTCTTTAGAATCCTCCCCTTAGCCAAGAGGGGAGTCCATTCAGTCAGTTGAGGAGCTTAGAACCTTATTTTTGGTTTACAATTTTCATGGAAATATTTTTGCCCTTTCACCACTACCAAATGATGTCCCCTCTGTCTCTGTCCAGTTCAACTCCCACTTTGGTGCTCTGCATATCCCTCCCTCCCCCATCTGTCTATGCCAATGGCTGTAAGCCTCATGCTCCAGAAAACTGCCACACAAATATGCCCCCAACTGTTGACCACTATAATTAACTGTTGAACATCTGCACTTGCTACAACAGGAGATACACGCTGTTAAGATCCAATTCAGTAGTTGACACTTTGAGCTACACGTGGCTCAATATAGAGAGAAGCACAACGTGCTGGGAATGAGAGGTAGGCAGCACAGCAGAAACTCAAACAGCACTCAAAGGAAGAATGCAAAAAGTTTACTCCCAGTGTATAGTCAAGAGTGTGGTCAGAGTAGTAACAGTTTAGCTCAAATATAAGCATGATTCTGAGAGGCAAACCAGAGAATGGTGGAGTGATGGGAGGCTTTTAAAAGCAGCATGAGACATTGTTGCATGGTGGTGGGGATTACACTGGAGTGGTTGCTTGCTTGCCAGTGCCAGGTTGATTCCTGTGATCCTTTACAGTGTGTTTCCAAACATTCAAAAGGGTACTAAAAACGCTAAAAGGTGAGAATACCACTATTCTCATTTATCTTCCTATATTAATCTTCCATATATTTATCTTCATACATTCCCCCATTCTTACTAAGCTGGCCTGAGTCTGATTTTCTGATTAGCTCTCTAGAGTTGAGCTAGAACCAGAACTCTACCCTGTAATGATTATAACAACCACCCCTGTATGTTAAGAACCTACAGTGTACCAGATACCATACTGGGTGCTTTAAATACCTTATATCATCCTCACAGTATCACTGTAAAGTAGGAATTATTATCCCATTTTATAGATATGAAAAATGACTTTTTAATAATTGTCATTCTGACTGGCATGAGATGGTATCTCATTGTGGTTTTGATTTGCATTTCTCTAATGATTCGTGATACTGAGCTTTTTCCCTATGTTTATAACCAACTTTTATTAAGACCCTACACAGCAAATATTTTTATCAATTCCAACTGATTGACACCCACAAAGATCCCATTTGATAAATGAGGAGGTAATTGATGCTCAACTAATGAAGGGTCTTGCCAATATTCACAACTAAACTGAGGTTAAAATCCATTTCTTTTCATGCATAGTCCTGTGGGATTTTTCCCCTGATTATTTACAAATTGATACCCATGTACCTGTGGGAAAATGTTACTAATAATAACTGGCATTTGCATGGTGACCTACAGTTTACAAAACACTGTCACATATATTACTGCCATTTCAGAACCTCACAATAATGCCACTGACAAGGAAAAGGAAGTGTCTGCCTCCTCTTTCTTGGGAAAAGGTGGCCTAGAGTTTTAAACACCTACCAAAGGACAATTATCTAGAAAGTTTTAGGACACAGAATTTTAATTCTGATTTCACATTGAGGATTTTTCTAAGGTTTGACAACATATCATTCATAGCTGGAAGGAAAGAATCATATATTAGTTCCTTTTCAGGCTGTGGAAATTTTCAAACTGAACCAATTGTAGCATTCTGCTTAGTGGCCACCAGAAAAGACACCTCCTTCCCCTATCCCCATCCTCAACTAACTCTTCATGAGTTTGGTGTGGGTAATGTAAGCCCAGTGGTGAACCATGGAAACCGGAGAAGAGGCTCGGGGCTAAGTGTTTTATAGCATACTCTCATTTAACTGAGCCCTCCGGTGCTGGGCGTGACGCCTGTAATCCCAGCACTTTGGAAGGCAGAGGCAGGCAGATCACTTGAGGTCAGGAGTTCGAGACCAGTCTGGCCAACATGGTGAAACCCTGTCTCTATCGAAAAATACAAAAATTAGCAGGGCGTGGTGACAGGCTCCTGCAGTCCCAAGTACTTGGGAGGCTGAGGTGAGATAATCGCTTGAACCCAGGAGGCAGAGTTTGCAGTAAACTGAGATCTCACCACTGCACTCCAGCCTGGGTGACAGAGTGAGATTCTGTCTCAATAATAATAATAATAATAATAATAATAATAATAGAGCCTTCCTACACCTGTAAGTATATGTTATTATACCCATTTTACAATGGCTGGCTTTCAGAAATTTTGTGTAACTTTCCCAAACTCACAACTAGGAAATGGAGAAGCCAGGATTAATGTAGGTCTCTCTGATTCCCAAACTGTACTCAGAACCTCAATACTTAACAGTTTCTTCTAGCAGACAGCCATCCTCTTGTCCTAGGCAATCTTTCACAGCTGGGTTTAGGGGCCTCTGGAGCACAGGAGTGCCATCCAGTTGTAGCCTTTGTACCTATGGTGGAAACAGCAGACACTTTCCTTGACAGTGTCCATGAAAACCCATCTTTATGCTACGCAGGTTCCCTCCTGTCCAACACTTTCCTCCAAGGGACTAGCTGCAGTTGCAAAAATCCCTCTTCAGTACCATTCTTCATTGTTTGTAGGCACGGGCAACTCAGTTCTCCAGGGCAAAAGGGTTGGCCTAAAGGCAAGGCAGCAATGATGTGGTTTTCCTCACCACCCATGGGGAAGCCCAGTACTGGTGCCTGCTCATGAAAAAAACCACAGCAACTTAAGCGATACCCTTTGACACCTGCACTTTCCCCAAAGTGTTAACAAGGAAAGACTGCTGAACAACTGGTGGGGCTATCTGATCACATTACTCTTATTTTCTCTAAAGCTCTTCTTCCTTTCCTGAATGTCTGGAAGTTCACACCTCTGGCTGGGCATCTTCACTTCCCCATGTGCACACATATACACCATGCATACACACACACACTAACGGGTTTATCTCTCCTTTGAAAGTCTGTGGAGTCTGCAGAGTATATTTGTCCTATGATGCAGGAGCCTTGAACTTGAAAAGCACAAAAGACCTTGTCATAATGTGCAAAGTATTCAACCCTCAGGTGAGTTGTTTAAGCAGACTTTGTCATGAGCAGTGCCAGACTAAGTGACATTTGCACACACATAGTGTAATTGGTTCTTATGGCTCTGTAAGAGAGATTGTGCATGCACGTGTGTGTGAGAGAGAGAAAGAGAAAGACAAGAAAAGAGATACAGAGAGTGCCCCAAACTGGGGAAAGGAGTGCAATGGCTATTATCACACGAAAAGTATAAATACTTTTCCAAGAACTGGGGAGGAACAAGATTTGGAAGAAAAGTAAAATCGTGTCCAATTCACTCAACCTTGAATGAATTTGAAAAAGCTCCTTGCAGTCAGGACTCCAGTACTGAGACTTAGTCATTCCTAGCTTTTATTATTAGGCACAGAATCCAAGGGGAATAAATTAGCCTCAAATTTATTATATAAATGTATATAAAATAAGATGCAAAACTATATTTTACTTCTGTCCCAGAAATCTTAGTTCTATTTTTTACATGAGTACAAAGATTTGCTTCATGGAATTTTTTGTATCAGAAACAAAACTGAAAATACTCCAAACATCCACATCCCAAATTAAAAAAAGAAAGAAAGAGAAACAAAGGGCAGGGTTGTCACCATGAACATAACTCTGTAGATATTTTTTAAAATTAAACTCTAAACAAGAAAGAGGGGGAACAGGTTAAGTGTTCAGCCTTGGGGAGTAAGGGATATCGATACCGTTAAGCCTCAGACCTCTATCAAGAATATCAATTATAAGGCACTAGCTCCCCAATGTTAGTCCACACATGGTTTCCAGGCCATAATACAGTTTCACCACTGTCTGTTAAAATGAGAAAAATGAGGATAATAATTTTTTTTTGTTTTGTTTTGTTTTGTTTTCATAGAGATGAGGTCTTGCCGTGTTGCCCAGGCTGGTCTCGAACACCTGAGCTCAAGTGATCTGCCCACCTGGACCTCCCAAAGTGCTGGGATTACAGGCATGAGCCACCATATCTGGCTGATAACAATGCTTTTCGTATCTAACAATTTTCCATCTATAGGACTATCTTTTACTCCGAAGTTGTATTTCTGACCCTTTTGTGAAATGATGGTGGAAGATAACAGTTGTGGTTTACATTTTAAATATCAACTGGGTTAAATGACAATTTCAGAACACTTTTTTAAATTCTACTTTTCAAATTCATTTGTGGAATCCAAGATCTGGGCGCCATTGGTCTAAACATAGTTAAATGTCTAACTTCTCATTGCGTGTTACATGATGATATTCACTTTTCTGTGTTTCATACCAGGAAGATAGAATCATCAATGATATAACCCGCATTTGGGCTATCCCTTTCACTTTGGTGGGCATGAGCATTCTCCTACTGCTAAACTTCCATTTAAGCCCCATGGGTCCAGAGATCATCATCATCCCCACAAGCTACAAGAACTTGGATTCCCACCTCTCCCAGATGAAAAAGATCACTTGGACAGACCCTCTACTTCAACAAAAGGACTCGTTCACAATTGCCCTCTTCTTGGTCAACAGGTCATCACACCCCTTCTGGCACAAAAAGGACCCAAAATCACCCTCATAATCATAATTACAGAGAGGTCCATCTTCATGACCGTCATCCCCAAGGACACTATCTGCATGGACATGGTCCCTATGCACATCACCACCATGGCCATCACTTCCATGAGGATGGACCCTATGACCCACCACCCCATAGCCAAGGTCCCCAAGGTCACCATCTCCATAGCCATGGCCCACCACCTGGGCACTCAGAAGAATGAGATCCAGGTAAAGGACACTTTCCCTTCCATTGCAGACAAACTGTATCTGCGTTCCCACTCCCTCCTAAGGGAAGGAGAGGTGCTGAGTCTTCCTGAAGTCAATTTTCCCAGCTTCCCATAGCTGCACAACAAAAACCCTCTAAAGCTGAACTTTCAGCCCTCCCTCAATCTGCCTCTGAATCATGTCCAGGGAAGTTCAAGAGTGAGTTTCCACAAGTTTCCAAGTTTTTTGCATGTAGATTTCCAAACTAAAATGTGATTCCTTAGATGGGAAAAATATTAAAATATTTTGAACTAGAACCACAAATGAAATGACCAGTAATAATGAAAATCTCAGTTCCTTTCACCTTACATGCTTACTCAAGATGCAGCAAAATATGGATGGGAAAGGAGATCACATGAGCGAGATAAAAATGAAAAGGAAAGAGCTCAGTGCTGCCAATCAGTAGTTAATTCTGTCACTCTCCACTACATCACTTGAGGCAAATCTATGACCTTCCAAATTTCTTTCTCTTTTGGACTTAACTCTAATTCTACAGTCTCTATTACTGCTTGGGCTACATGTGGGCATACCAAGAAGGGATGGTACTTAAAGGATGAAAGATGATAGTGATGATGATGATTATTATTATTATAAAAGTGATGCAAATTCTCTCCTAGTGATTATTTCTAGTTATATAAATTTCCTCTTGGAAAAATTAGTTCTAAACTCAATCATGAAGCAAAAAAACCTCTGGCTATAAATTCCAAAGAAGTTTGCTGGCATAATTCATGATCATAAATTCATGTTCACAAGAAATATCACTTTATGTTCAGAACAAATTTATTTCAATTTCAGGTTGCCATCTTACTGGCCTAGTAGGAAATTTAACCCCAGTCCTTCTTGGATTCTTCTTGCCCTGCCCTGCTATTTTCCACACAAGTTGGGCCACAGTTCTAGAATCTCACAAATCTCACACAGTGCCAAGCTGTCTGGGTAGTGACCACCAGAAGGAGGTCTGATCCTTGATCATTAGCCCAACAGTTGCCCCTGTTGAGGGATAGTCACCACTCAGGGTGGTGACTATCTGAGTCTTGTTTATCTGCTACTTCTGTAGCAAAGTGTGGATACAGAAGCGTCTGTAACTAGAAATGGACGTGACTGCTAAGGTAAAGCATGTTACTATTCTCTCCTGGCTTCTTGCTGCCTTCCTGGCTACAGGCCCAGAAAGCAGGGCAGAGGTGTTCTCTGCTTCAAAGACCCCAGACCCCGCTGCTCTTCTTATATCTTCTTCCTCGGCTAAGGGCTCTCTTTCTAGTCTCAAGTAACTTCACTTTATTTATTTTTAGGGCCCGAAGACTCTTTTTCCGTGCTGAAATATTATTTTTCTTCTCAAATCAGGGCTCAATCATTTGAAACAAACTAAAAGAATTCAGATTCTCTATGCTTTCCAAGTACAATGGTGATACTCAAAGTATTGTATAACCAATATGAAACAAGCACTGACCAATCAGACCAGACAAAACAACGAATCAGAATAGCTGCCATCCATAAACAAAGAGTGTGGCCACTCTGACAGATGCAGCTGAATGTGACCCTGTAAAATCACATTCCTCCTGGAGGCGTGGACACCAGGTCAGCTGCTTGAATGGGGAGAAGAGAAAAGTGAGAACCAGGGAGGACAAAAGATACAGAGGTTAATAACTCGGAATGTATCCTCTTGCAGAAGCACTGGTAGGGTTCAATAATTTACAAAGTACTTTCACAAACATTGCTTGAATTAATGACAGTATTACCTTGAATACAGAGGAGTTGAAGTTCTCAATTCATTTCAATTAAATGCATTCTTCACATGCACACCCGATACTGCAGGGGAATAACGGGATACGAAACCATTCCCACCCTGAGAGCATACGTTCTACTAGAGGCTTTAGACAATACACCATGTATCCTTGCCTTTCTAGACTTTATATGTCATCATGGCTAACAAAGCTATGAATCTTTGCAAATATTCTGTAAACTTTCACAGGTGATGTTCACAGAGGGAATATAACTGCCTCCTCAAATGTCTAAAGCCCAAGCGCCTCACTCTTCTCTAGAAAATTTCTCTCACTTCCTACCATCACTCTTGCTGTCAGTGGCACAACCATTCTTTACGTCCTATAGCAGAGAAATACTTATTGATTCTCTCTTCTTCTTCATCCCTATAACAGCACAGATGTTGTCTCGTTTGCTCATTAAAGCGCCTCCCAAACAGTAAGTGTTCAAGAAATGTTTATTTAATGACCTGGTACAGTAAAAATTTATTATGACTCTGAAGATTTTTTGTTTTGTAATTTCACCTTTACCAACAAGTCCCTCATACAGAAAATATCATTGTATCAAAATAGGTCAGTTGCTGGAACAAACAAACTCAGTGGCCTAAGGATGGAGAATTTGATTTCTCTCTCATGTTACAGGTCAATATGGGTTATCAGCAGGCGGTCATCTACATGGTGATTTGGGGTGCCAGGCCCCTTTTGTCTGTGGCTCTGCCTTCCCCTTGGCCTCAGAATTGTCTCTTGGATCCTCTGCATCCAGTCCACATCGGGAGAGACTGGAGGATCAGAAAGGTGGTTTCTGTGGGCCAGGCCTGGAAGGCACATGCATGATTCATGCTCACATTTCACTGGCTAGAACTCAATCATATGGCCACACCTAATGCAAGGGAGATGGGGAAATGAAGTCTGCCTGTACTTCAAGGAGGAAAGGGACATAGGCGGGAAAATGGGCTGCATGATCACCATTTCTTAGGGAAGAAAGAGGAGAACCAAAGAGGTTGAATTACTTGCTTAGGTTTACAGTCAGAAAAGTGGGACTGGGATTAGAACCTTGACTGGCCTCCACCACAGCCGCATGCTGTCTTCTTGATGACACTGCCGGCAGATGCTGCCCAGGCCTGTTTCTTTTGTTGTTGTTGTTTTGAGATGGAGTTTCCCCCTTGTCGCCCAGGCTGGAGTGCAGTGGTGTGATCTTGGCTCACTGCAACCTCCCCCTTCCTGGGTTCAAGAGATTCTCCTACCTCAGCTTCCCAAGTAGCTGCGATTACAGGCACTCGCCACCAAGCCCAGCTAATTTTTGTATTTTTAGTAGACATGTTGGCCAGGCCATGTTGTCTCACACTCCTGACCCCAAGTGATTTGCCCACCTCTGTCTCCTAAAGTGCTGGGATTACAGGTGTGAGCCATCACGCCAGGCCTGTTCATGAGCCTTCACTGGAAACACACTTGCTGGTCAGCCTCAACCACTCCTGTCCACTTCCCCCTGGACAGAGCTCCCTCATGCATTTCCCCATCCTCCCAGTCTTCAGCTTCTGCATCTCTACTTCTCCTCCTTCCTCTCTGCCTCAGAACTTCGCAAAATCGCTTCCATTTTTCATATTTTCCACACAACTCCCCATTGAAATCTGCCTTCTCCTATGACTATGCACTTGAACCTATTTCAGTCAGGCAAGGATTCTTAGACACCTTTCCCTAGCATTGGAGATAGTTTATAAGAACGAATTACCAAGCCCTGCACATATATTAATATTATCTCATTCACTTCTCAAAAACACCCTGTTAAAATATTATGATTTTCAACCATTTAAAGGTAAGAAACCTAAGGTCAGAAAGGTTATGTGACCCTGTCTTGCTTGGGGTCACATAGGTTAAGTAGCAGAGTTAGATTGGAATCCAGGTTGGACTCACTGCCAAGCTCATGTTCCTGCCCCACCCCTATAATAGTCCCATTTGCACCCACTGACCCTTCTCCAGGGACTCCAGGGAGAATCAACTGGCAAGTTAGAGATCCTAACACAACAAAACTTCAACCTTTATGTTTGTAAGACTTGAAGATACGGCCGGACGGGGTTGCTTACGCCTGTAATCCCAGCACTCTGGGAGGCCGAGGCGGGCGGATCACGAGGTCAGGAGATCAAGACCATCCTGGCTAACATGGTGAAACCCCGTCTCCACTAAAAACACAAAAAATTAGCCGGGCGCCTGTAGTCCCAGCTACTCGGGAGGCTGAGGCAGGAGAATGGCGGGAACCCGGGAGGTGGAGCTTGCATTGAGCCGAGATCGCGCCACTGCACTCCAGCCTGGGCGACAGAGCAAGACTCCATCTCAAAAAGAAAAAAAAAAGACTTGAAGATACACATTTGCTAAGGACAATCACGTGTCTCTAACCTACCTTTAACACTCCTCTCTCTGAATAGTCTAAATTTATTTAAAAGTTTGCTTAGGTTTTGTGAATGCAAAACACAGTATCCACTGCAGGGGCAAATAGGTGTGATGCTTTTCCTTACCCACCATAAGGGTCACAGCTGGGACTCTTACAACAACAAAAAGAGTTAACAGGGGAAAGCATAGCATATTCATTTAATCCAAGTTTTTATAGCGTGGAAATCTTCAGAATGAAGACCCAAACACACAAGTGACACTGTTCATCGTTAGGCTTAAGTCGATGGAAGACTGTACAACAGTATAAAATGGGATTATAGGGAAAGATCCCATAGTAATAGACTGTCAGGGGAAACCCAGCCAGGGCTTCAGTGTGAGTTCCCCGTGGCCCCTCTGCGTGGCAGTTCTTGCTCCTGGGTATAGCGCCTAATCCCTCTGGAATGTGGATCTGAGAACCTATTATCAGACAGTAAATCCTAGAATTTCTTTACGGCCAGCCCCTACAAAGAAAGACGCATCAGGGAGGGTAGAGCTATATTTTAGGTTTTATGGTTATTTGGGGGCAGAGGTATTTCACTTTCTGTGACCTGCCTAGGGGAAGCAGAATTCTAGTTTCTATGGTGCCTTAAGAGAGAAAGGAGAGCAGGAGAAAGTAGAGTGGGAGAAGGTCAAACAGATCTCGCTTCTGAGGCCCTTTTGGTTTCCTTCAGTTCAAAGGACTCAGCATATCAAGGCACCATAGTTTGGAATATTGTGCTCTGGGTCCCAACAATATTCGAGTGAACACGGGAGTGGTAAGTGTCCTGGGGCTATGTAATGAAGGGGGATCTATTAGGATTGCATGGGGGCTGGGTGCGGTGGCTCACGCCTGTAATCCCAGCACTTTGGGAGGTCGAGGCGGGCGGATCACAAGGTCAGGAATTTGAGACCATCCTGCCGAACATGGTGAAACCCCGTCTCTCCTAAAAATACAAAAAAAAATTAGCTGGGCGCGGTGGCGGGCGCCTGCAGTCCCCGCTACTTGGGAGGCTGAGGCAGGAGAACGGCGTGAACCTGGGAGGCGCAGCTTGCAGTGAGCCAAGATGGTGCCACTGCACTCCTGCACTCCAGTCTGGATGAGAGAGCGAGACTCCGTCTCAAAAGAAAAGGATTGCATGTGGGGAGGCTTCCGCTTGGTAGCCATACATGGGTAGGATTTGCATAGGAAGAGGGTCTGGGTAAGGCATTCCTGGTGAATTCCTGACACCACTACTTCTAGGTGAGTAGGGAATCAGAAAGAAGGGTGTTGGGGAACAAGTGAATATAAGCAGGGGGGTTCCAGAAGTTCTATGTGGGCTCTGGAGCTGTCATTATTTGGGAGATGAGCCTCCAGGCTCATCTTAAGGCAAAGCAAGGCTACTGTTTTCACTTCGATTATTTGCTTACCTGGAGTGGATTTGAGTGGCTGATAGACACTATGAAAAGACATGAAGCCTCCCTCCTCTCTCCCAAAATAAACTACTCCCTCTTTGTTGAAACAACTGAAATCAGGAGGACAGACCAGGAGTACTACAGTGTACTACAGGAGTACTGCAAAGCAATGTACCCTTCTTAATGTGTCACAGAGGGAACGCTGCAAGTTGCAGAGAACAGGAGTGCTGGAATTTAGGTTTCCATTCAGTGACCCTTACTCCCATTCCAGACTCTGCTCCAGGTTATAGCACAGCATGCGTCAGCACAGAGCTACCTCTGAGAGCTAGCACACAGAGTTGGTGAGCGGGAGAGGCCCCATTGTGCCTGAGGAAACTGAGGCAGGAGACAGGGACATGAACTTGGAAGTTATTTTATGTATGCAGGAATGAGGTGCCAGACCCGGGCAGTGGGAATTAGGGCAATGAGAATGAGGAATAGACATGAGAGAGATTGCCAGTTGGTTGATGTTTGTCATGCATTTAGAAAATGGAAAGTCAGGCCAGGCATGGTGGCTCACGCCTGTAATCCCATCACTTTGGGAGGCCAAGGTTGCCTGAGGTCAGGAGTTCAAGACCACCCAGGGCAACATGGTGAAACCCCGTTTCTACTAAAAATACAAAAAAAATTAATGGGGTGTGGTGGTGTGCACCTGTACACCCAGCTACTTGGGAGGCTGAGGCAGAAGAATTGCTTGAGCCTCAGAGGTGAAGGTTGCAGTTAGTCGATCTCACGCCACTGCACTCTAGCTTGGGCCGCGGAGTGAGACACCATCTCAAAAAACAAAAAAAGAAAAGAAAATGCAGAGTTAAATAGACTGCAGTGTATACAACCCGTGAAGTGAATAGAAGGCTAGAAGGAGAAGCATCTAAAATGAATGAGAGTGGTACCTCTGAGAAGAAGCTGAGGTGCGGGAGGGGTGATTTTTCACACTCTGCTTATGTTCACGTCATTTGAACCTTTTCAGTGAAATAGTATTCACGTTATCACTTAGGTGGTGCATTTTGTGAAAGGCAGAATGAAGCATGGTGTTGAAGCACAGGCAACTGAGGTCTCCAGTGCAGAAGGGTGGATGTGGCTTTCCTCAATACCACCCATGGGGAAGCCCAGTGCCGGTGCCTGCTCATGTCTAGCAGACAGCCATCCTCCTGTCTCAGTTTATCTTTCACAGCTGGGTTTAGGGGCCTCTGGAGCACAGGCGTGCCAGCCAATTGTAGCCCTTGTACGCAGGGTAGAGCCAGCAGACACTTATCTTGGCAGGGTCCATGAAAATCTATCTTTATGCTATACAGGTTCCCTTTTGTTCAACACTTTCCTCCGTGGAAGAAAACCACAATAACTTAAAATGACACCCTTCACCACCTGGGCTTTCATCAACGTGTACATGAGGGGAGATTGGTGACCCACTGGTGGGGCTATCTGATTATATTACTCTGATTTTTCTAAAGCTCCTCTTCCTTTGCTGAATGACTGCAAGCTCACAACTCTGGCTGGGCATCTTCAGTTCCCCATGTGCGCACACACACAGGCTTCTCTCTTCTTTGAAAGTCTCTGGATTCTGCAGTGCAGATGTGTCCTACGATGTCATAAACTGTGAAGTCTTCAACCCTCAGGTGGGTTTTCTAATAGGCTTTGTTATGAGCAGTACCAGACTTAGTGGTATTTGCACACACATAGTGTATTTCATTCTTATGGCTCTGTGTGTGTGTGTGTGTGTGTGTGTGTGTGGAAGGAGCAGGGGAAGAGATACAACACTCCTGGGGAAAAGAGTGCAATTGCTAGTATCACACAAAAAGTGTGAAAACTTTTCCAAGAATTAGGGAGTAATACGATTTGGCAGAAAAGTAAAGTCATATCCAGTTCAATCAACCTTGAATGAATTTAAAGATGCTCCTTGTAGTTAGGACTCCAGGGCTGAGGCTTAGTCGTGGCTAGCTTTTAATATTAGGCACAGCATTCGGGTGCAGTGGCTCACACCTGTAATTCCAGCACTTTGGGAGGCCAAGCAGGGAGATCACTGGAGGTCAGGAGTTCAAGACCAGCCTGCCAACATGGTGAAACCCCGTCTCTACTAAAAATACAAAAATTAGCTGGACATGGTGGCAGGTCCCTCTAATCCCAGCTACTTGGGAGGCTGAGGCAGAAGAATTGCTTGAGCCTGGGAGGTGTAATGAGCTGAGATTGCACCACTGCACCCCAGCCTGGACCACAGAGCAAGACTCTGTCTCAAAAAAAAAAGAAAAAAAAAAAATTAGGCATAGAATCTAAGAATAAATTAACCTGAAATTTATTATATAAGTGTATGTAAGATAAGATGCACAGCCATGTTTTACATCTCTCCAAGAAATCTTTGTTCTATTTTATAGGTGAGCATAAAGATTTTCTTTACAGAATTTTTTTATCAGAAAAAAAAAAAAAGATTGAAAATAGTCCAAACATCTACATCCTGTGTCAAAAAAATAAATAAATAAAAGGAAAAAAGAAAGAAAAGAAAAGTACGTTTGTCATCATGAACACGGCTCTATAAATTTTTTTAAAAATTAAAGTCTGAACAAGGAGCAGAGTGAATAGGCCGGTTGTTTGTTTGTTTGTTTGTTTGTTTGTTTGTTTGTTTTTGACGGAGTTTTGCTCTTATTGCCCAGGCTGGAGTGCAATGGTGCGATCTCAGCTCATTGCAATCTCCACCTCCCGGGTTCCAGTAATTCTCCTGCCTCAGCTTCCGGAGCAGCTGGGATTACAGGCATGTGCCACTACGCCCGGCTAATTTTCTATTTTTAGTGGAGATGGGCTTTCTCCATGTTGGTCAGGCTGGCCTCGAACTCCTGACCTCAGGGATCCACCCGCCTCGGCCTCCCAAAGTGCTGGGATTACAGGCGTGAGCCACCGCACCCGGCCAGTTTTTATCCTTTAGGAGTAAGGATGTTGATACCATCAAGCCTCACACGTCTGTTGAGATGCTCAACTGTAGTTTTCCAATGTTGGCCTACAGATGGGGGCCATTCTGTAATATAGTTTCCCCACTCGGTGTTGATGTGAGGGAAACAAGGATAATAAAGTTTTATTGCTGATTTTGAGGGAGAAGGGTTCTATGACCCGCCTTGGGGAAGAGAAATTCTAGCTTTCATGGCCTGCCTTGAGGGAAGAAGTGGAGCAGGAGAAAGACAGGCAGGAGGAAGCAAGAACGAGAATTTGTTTTGCAGCCTTTTAATGTCCTTCAGTTCAAAGTACTCGGCATGCCAAAGAGCCATATTTGGGGCTATCTTTTTCTGCACCAAACCAACACCACCAAACCAGAAAGAAGCAAGCATAGGGAATCCAGGGCTTCACCCAACCCGTCTCTTCCTATGCTTCTCCTCTATCGCCTCCACCCTGGGAGCAATTTTCTTTTACAGAACTAATGCAATTGAGCAGAAAAAAGCTGCCTGTCCAGAGACCAGACAGGACACCCATGTTTTATTTTCAGTTGTGTCAACATCCTGCATGAGACTCCCGGAACTCACTGGCTGCCCCTGTGCGTGAGCTTCTTAGGCATGTAATAGAATTAACAGCAGTCTGCTTCTATGCAGGTAGGTATCCTGCAAAGAGATCCTGTAGGAAACATGTCTGCACATTGTACTCATTCTTGCATTGTTTACCCATGTAGTGACCTTCACAAATGGCTTTGTGAAAGTCACAGGGGAATAACCAAGTTAGTAGGTACTTTTTTCTCCTCCTTCATCAGATTCTGCTCTGATTTGCTACATAAAGTTGTATAATCACCTGGAAATATGCACTGTGCTCCCTCATGATTTTCAAATGCAAATGAGCAGGTTAACAACCCCAGTGTTGCAATGTTCTAGCCGTAAATATGTTTGGATAACCCAGCAGAGTCATTTAACCTTTGGGAACAGGGTGTGCGTATGGCAGCAGGAATCTAACCCGTGCCCCGAGTGCTGAGGCAGAGAGGAGGACAGAAAACGAGAGGCTGGAGATTGTCAAATTCAGTATCCAAGTTGGCTCTTGATTCTTGGTGAAACCATCCCTCAGCTCCTAGAGGGAGATTGCTAGATCATGAAACTAATTACCATCCTTTTCCTCTGCTCCAGGCTGCTACTAAGTTTAACCCAGGAATCACAGTCTGACGAAATTGACTGCGATGACAAGGATTTATTTAAAGCTGTGGATGCTGCTCTGAAGAAATACAACAGTCAAAACCAAAGTAGCAACCAGTTCGTATTGTACCGCGTAACGGAAGCCACTAAGATGGTGAGTGAACTGTGTTTAACCTTGAAGTCACTTGGGATTTGTACTGTCACTAGGAGCCCAGGCCTCTCACACACACACACACACACACCCCCACCACCACCACCACCCCCCACCATCACCACCACACCCCCTACCACCACCACCCACCACCAGCACCCACCACCACCACCCCCCACCTGCTACCACCACCACCCCCC
>NW_016805666.1:307701-319336 GCF_001698545.2 Rhinopithecus bieti
ACCACCCACCACCACCACCACCCAGCACCACCACCCCACCACCACCACCCACCACCACCACCACCAAAGATGTGATCATCAAAGGTAGAAGCTTACAACTTGTGGAAAGACCGATACCACTCTCTGGCCTGGGGTGGGAGGGCAGAGTATGACTCGTCCTCAGGCAGATGGGTGAAATGAAACAAAGTAAATGGAGAAATCTGAACGGGACCAAGTAGAGTGGGAGAATTTAGGAATTTAGTTAGACTGCAGCAAAAGAATTCACTGGGTCTCTGGCCCTAGGCTAAAAAACAAACCTTAAATGGGAGGGGATACTTAATGGGTCATGTCTAAGAGGAGTCAGGAATGAGTTTAGTGCAATTCTACGGAATTAGACAGAAGTCTGTATGGCTGAATGTACCAGGTTTAACAGCAATGTTTTAGTTAGTTTTTATTATTATTGCAATGATACACTCCAGTAGGAGATAAACCCTTGCAGGATGCATGGTTCAAAGAAATACCAATCTTTCAAGAGTATGTTTAAACAAATTTCACTATAAAAGACTGTATCTCTGGGACAGTTAAGCAATTGGTTACTTTAGCAGAAAAAAAAAAAAAAAAACTAACCATGTGACAACATGGGGATAAAGGAAAATCAACACAGTGGACATGTTATTTTTTCTGAAAATAAAATCGAACCATTTTGTTTCACAATCGAGTACAGTCCTGTGAGAAATTCTGCTTCATGGTGATCTCAAGCAACAGTTTATTTGTGGTGTGGCACCCAATAGATTGTGGTGGGTATGGTTGTAAATATACAGAAAACATTAAATTGTATACCTTTAGTGGGTAAATTTTATGGCACGTAAATTATATCTCAATAAAGCTGTTTAAAAAAGAAAAAGTAGGAAACAAAACAAACCAAATAAAAGTGCTAAAATTACCCATAATTAATTCCACCATACAGAGATAACTGTTAACATTTGTTTAAGGTTTTCTTGTTTGCTTTTTCTAATTGGTAAAAGTCATATATGTTCATTAGGGGAAAAGACCACTTAGAAATGTTTGCTTGAAGAAGAATGTGAAAGATAATTATAATCTCACCACTGACAGACAAACATTTTAACAGTTCACTGTGTATCTTTCCAGACTTTTTAAAAACATAGATTTATATATAAACCAGTTTTTACAAAAATGGGCTAATACTATGCATACTGCTTTGTTACCTTTAAAACGACATTGTGAGTATATTAGAAACATTCTTTCACATAAATGTTTATGATACAAATATAAATATATTTTAAGCGAATGCTTTGCTCTCAAGTCAAAGATCAATATTCCTAACTTTACTGAAACCCACTAGAATTATTTGCTATCGGGTCAGTTGGATGAACCCTAAGTATCTTTGGCTGCTTTTCAGGTTGGCTCTGACACATTTTATTCCTTCAAGTACGAAATCAAGGAGGGGGATTGTCCTGTTCAAAGTGGCAAAACCTGGCAGGACTGTGACTACAAGGATGCTGCAGAAGCGGTAAGTGTATTGGCCATTCTTGGGCCTTCTGTTTTCTCCATTGACTCTGCCAGATTTTTTTACTCATGCAGAAATGATGACTACTGGTGAGCCTGTTTATGAGAAATGCAAATAAACATTCCAATGTGTAGAAAAGTCAGATGCTTTGTATCTATATTCCTGTATAGACAGAAAAATCGTGGAGAAGCCAGCAGTTAAACGTGGAGAAAGCCTTTCCATGAGAAGGGGGCTGTCAGTCAGTGTCCAGTCAGAACATGCGGCTCAGACTCCAGAGAGACAACAGATGGACATTTGGGCCAAGCTGAAGGGCTGGCAAGGGGAGGGCCTGGGTGCTTCTGTTGGACAACCTTGAGTGCAAATCTTGACTCTGCCTTCCGTTAGCTGTATGATAGCGGGGGAGCTGTGACCTCTCAGAACTGGCACTCTCCGCTGTATGTGGGAGATAATATTGACCTCATCAGGTTGTCGGAGGATGAAATTAGATGAATTATGCAAATAAATTTGATAACAATGCCTATCTTAACCAAATGCCTAACATATAGGCCTGGCACACCATAGCCGGTTGTTCTGCTTTAATTAAGAAAGATTTCAGACAGTGTCTGCCTCGGAAGCAAGCCTCTCTTTTCATGGATTGATTCCCTTCTTTTATGTCAGAACGTAAAAGATCACTGTCAGTCATCTGCGGTTACCGAAGAGCACTGAACTCCAAGTCAGGAATCTAGGAGTTTGCAGTGCTGGTTCTCCCTTCTCAATCATCTCATCTGCAAGGTGGGGATAAGTAGCTGCTGTGCCCTGTGCTGCCTGCTTCTAGGAGCTGTGTGGATAAAGGGAGGTGTGCTCTATCCTGATGAAATAATATCTATCACTTAGAATCCAATGGATATGACTGAAGAATGACAAGACAAAACAAAACAAAAACACTGTTCAACAACAACAATTAAACAACTGCCTATTGTTAAGTGCCTGCTCTGTAGTGGGCCTCTAGTAGGCAAACACAGCGTGTGTTTGCACACATACTGTTCACAACAACCCTAAGAGATAGGTGTGTCCTATCTCCTACAACATGGGTAAACTGAGACTCCGAGAGTCAAGGGGACATGACATAGGTAACAGCTAGCAAGTGACAAGGCTGGAACTGAAAACATTTTGATGCCAAGGTCCTTGTCCTTTCTATTAAGTTAAACTGAAGTTTATATGAACAGTATTAACTCACTAAAGTTGAGAGGTAGATAACAGGAGTGTTTACCAGGCTGGTTCTAGACCTCTGCATCCATCTTGGTTAGAAAGAAATAGCTCCAGGGCTCAGTCAGGCGCAGTGGCTCATGCCTGCAATCCTAACACTTCGGGAGGCTGAGGTGATTGGATCATTTGAGGTCAGGAGTTCAAGACCAGCCTGACCAACATAGTGAAACCCCGTCTCTACTAAAAATACAAAATTAGCTGGGCGTGGTGGCACGCACATGTAATCTCAGCTACGTGGGAGGCTGAGGCAGAAGAATCGCTTGAATCTGGGAGGCAGAGGTTGCAGTGAGCCGAGATCGCACTATTGCACTCCAGTCTGGGTAACAAGAGTGACACTCTGTCTCAAAAAACAAATAAAATAAAAAAGAAAAAGAAAAAAGAAATACCTCCAGGGCTTAAAACAAAGACTCGACCTTTAAAACCTTTTTACACTGTCTTTCCTCCAACATCTCATGAATATCAGTGGCTTATGTCAAGTAATCATTAGGCTATAAAAAACATTTATTCTCATGTCTCAAAACTCTTTTGGATAAAATCTTCACAAGTTTTGTTTTGTTTTTTTAAGGAAAGCCACATTTAGCAACAGTACTAGGTAGACTTTCCCATCTGAAAGATTAGGATAAATGATCTCTTTCTTTTCTTTTTAGGCCACTGGAGAATGCACGGCAACCGTGGGGAAGAGGGCGAGTATGAAATTCTCCGTGGCTACCCAGACCTGCCAGATTACTCCAGGTACCTGGTTTATCCTCTGGCACTGCCCTGGTGGGAAATTAACTACTTCTGTGTGCCAGGAACACAACCTTGACCAGGCTCTGCTTGCTCCCAGAGGGCGGCAGTAATAAAGCCATTTGCAGAATTAGGGAGCATTGGGTGGAGCAGCAGAGCCCGGAGGGTGGGCCAGGCTTGTGACCATCATCCCCTTAGGACTATCCCAACTCTTCCTGTGTGCTGCATTGTACCTGGTGTGTGCAAGGGCTCTGCAGAAGGACCAGGAGACACAAGACCTGCCCTCTATTGTAGGCAGCATCCCAGAGTGAGGAGCCCATAGGCTTTGAGGGCAGACCTGGCCTGGAATCTTTCAGAGCTCCTCGCTTTCTTGGCTGTCCTTTTCCTTGTCTAGAAGAGGGAGGTAACAGTACTTTCCACCTCACAGGACTGTCGTGAGGCTGAAATGAGATGATATGTCTGGAGGTACAATCAACATACTAACATATTAATCATAATAACATATTAGCAACAATCAGGATAAAAATAATAGCTAACATGTATTGAGTCCTTACGTCTCAGCCATGACTTGAAGCTCCTTACATGTATTAACTTCTCTTTCTTTTTTTCTTTTACTGATACATTATATTTTACATATTTATGAGGTACATGTGAGTGTTTTTTACATGCGTTGAACATGTAATGATCAAGTCAGAGTATTTGGGGTACCCATCACCTGGAATATTTATCATTTCTATGAATTGGTAATATTTCAAGTCCTCTCTTCTAGCTACTTTGAAATATACAATATATTGTTGCTAACTACAGTCACTCTAGTCTGCCGTATAACATTAGAACGTATTTCTTCTATCTAACTATAATTCAGTATCTATTTTACCAAGCTCTTCATTTCCCCATTCTACTTCCCTACCCTGCTCAGCCTCTGGTATCTATCTTTCTCTTCTCTCCTCTATCTCCATGTGATTAAGTGTTTTACCTTCCACATATGAGTGAGAACAACGTGCAGTTTGTCTTTCGGTATTTCGGTTGTTTCACTGAACGACCTCCAGTTCTGTCCATGTGGCTTTAAATGATACGATTTCATTCTTTGTTTATGGCCAAATAGTATTTCATTATGCACACATACCACATTTTCTTTTTTTTTTCTTTTTGAGATGGAGTCTCGCACTGTCACCCAGGCTGGGGTACAGTGGCACGATCTTGGCTCACTGCAACCTCCAGGGTTCAAGCAATTCTCCGGCCTCAGCCTCCTGAATAGCTGGGATCATGGGTATCCGCCACCACGCCTGGATAATTTTTGTATTTTTAGTAGAGATGGGGTTTCACCATGTTGGCCAGGCCAGTCTAGAACTCCTGACCTCAGGTGATCTGCCCACCTCAGCCTCCTCCCATAGTGCTGGGATTACAGGTGTGAGCCACCGCGCCTGGTCCCCCACATTTTCTTTATTCATTCACCCTTTGATGGACACTTAAGTTGATTTCATATCTTTGCTATTATGAATACTGCTGCGACAAACCTGGGAGTGGAAGTACCCCTTTGATAGACTGATTTCTTTTCCTCTGGGTAGATGCCCAGTAGCTGGACTACTGGATATATGGTATTTGGTGTTTTCATTTTTTGAGAAATCTCCACACTATTTTCCATAGCGGTTGTACTAATTTACATTCTTACCAACAGTGCATAAGTGTTCCCTTTTCTCCATACCCTCCTAGCTGTGTTTGCCGCTTACACGGCAAGCAGCGAGAGCTTGGTGGGTGAAGAAGCCCAGGCTCCCAGGGGGTCCCTCCAGGTGTGCCACTCACTCTTCAGCTACGTTACCTTTTTATAGACTTTGCCTCTATTGACCAGTAGGTTAGGGCTATCTGTTATGAACATTACTTGGTAATTTAATACAAACTCTTTTTAATAATAGCCATTCTAATGGGTAAGATGATATCTCATCTCGTAATGGTTTCGATTTGCATTTCCCTAATGCTTAGTGATATTGGGCATTTTTTCACATACCCATTGGCCATTTGTATGTCTTCTTTTGAGAAATGCCTACTGAGATCCTTTGCCCACTTTTTAATGGGACTACTTGGTTTTTTAATTGGTGAGTTGATTAAATTCCTTGTATATGCTGGATGTTAGTCCCTTGTGGGATGAATGGTTTGCAAATTTTTTTTTTTCTTTTGAGACAGAGTCTTGCTCTGTCTCCCAGGCTGGAGTGCAGTGGCATGATCTCGGCTCACTGCAACCTCCATCTCCTGGGTTCAAGCAATTCTCCTGCCTCAGCCTCCCATGTAACTGTGACTACAGGCATATGCCACCACACTCAGCTAATTTTTGTATTTTTAGGAGAGATGGGGTTTCACCATGTTGACCAGGCTGGTTTTGAACTCCTGACCTCAGGCAATCTACCCACCTCTGCCTCCCAAAGTGCTGGTTTTACAGGAGTGAGCCACCATACCCAGCCTCTTCTTTGTTTAGGGCAATGTATGTGAATGCTGATTGTAATCATTGATGCTGCGTTTTTGTCTGCTCTTTGTTAAGCCGAGGGCCCTGTGGTGACAGCCCAGTATAACTGCCTCGGCTGTGTGCATCCTATATCAACGCAGAGCCCAGACCTGGAGCCCATCCTGAGACACGGCGTTCAGTACTTTAACAACAACACTCAACATTCCTCCCTCTTCACGCTTAGTGAAGTAAAACGGGCCCAAAGACAGGTTTGTTCTTTAATTCTCTAGGTCACCTAGTATTACTAAAATGTGTTAGATCTTTACGTTTAAAATGTCTGATTGCATGGCTGGTGGTGTTTTCATGTGACTAGCACAGGAAGCAAAGGCCTTTCTCCTTAGTCAAAGTGAGTCGGATACCACAACACGTAAAGTGAGAAAAGATGTCTAATCAGACCCCCTTCCTTTGATGTTTGATTTTGACAAATGGGTAATCGTCCTGACAGGCTCTTCCTAGAGACAGTGAAAAGTCATAGTGGCCTTAGGATTTTCAGAAAACTATACTATCACCTAGCCATCATGAGTTAAACACAGCTCCAAAATATTACATTGTGTCTACAACGGTCGGCATGGCTTCCTGGCTACCCACTAAGTTACAGTTCCCGTATCATCAGAAAAAAAAAAGTAAATATCCATAAATCTGGTTTTTTTGTTGTTTTTTTTGTTTTATTTGTTTTGTTTTTTGACAGTCTCGCTCTGTTGCCGAGGCTGGAGCAGTGGTACGATCTTGGCTCACTGCAACCTCTGCCTCCCAGGTTCAAGCAATTCTCCTGTCTCAGCCTCCCGAGGAACTGGGATTACCGGCACGCATCACCACATCTGGCTGATTTTTGTATTTTTAGTACATGAGGGTTCACCATGTTGGCCAGGCTGGTCTCGAACTCCCAACCTCAAGTGATCCTCCCACCTCGGCCTCTCAAAGTGCTGAGATTACAGGCCTGAGCCACTGTGCTCAACTACAAGTCTTCTTAATGATTCAGTACAACCAGAATGTCGTCCTTTTTTTTTTTTTTTTTTGAGATAGAGTCTTGTTCTTTTGCCCAGGCTGGAGTGCAATGGTGCGCTATCTCAGTTCACTGCAACCTCCACCTCCCAAGTTTAAGAGATCTCCTGCCTCAGCCTCCCAAATAGCTGGGATTACAGGCACCTGCCACCAGGCTCAGCTAATTTTTGTATTTTCGGTAGAGACAAGGTTTCCCCAAGTTGGCCAGGCTGGTCTTGAACTCCAGACCTCAGGTGATCTGCCTGTCTCAGTCTCCCAAAGTGCTAGGATTATAGGCATGAGCCACCACTCCTGGCCCACCCAGACTTTTCTGATGGTTGACTGGGTCGCTTGTATTTCAGCCTCTTATTATGAGTGATTCCCTTTGGTCAGTAACATTCTCTACATTTAATAAACCTTACAACTTGCTTTCATGTGAGCATGCTTTACTCAATGATGTCCATATAGAGTTATCAGGGTGGCAGAGGCCCAGAATACAGTAGGAGAAATCTTACTACTTGGTAACCTGAGAGCCTGAGGACCCAGCAGTAAAGACCACTCCCGTCCAAAGTTTTCTTTATCCATCTAGAAGGGCATTATTATTTTATGAAATTCAGTAAACATTTCTCTCTGCAGCCTGGCAGAGGAACTATTGTTAGGATTTACTTAAGGAAATCCATGTTCCAAAACTGGCTGAAAAATAGCAAAATATATATATATTGCTTGTCATTTTCAGATGGCTAGCGGTATGTGTGTGTGTGTATAGGGTGTGTGTGTGTGTGTGTGTGTGAGAGATGTGAGAGTGTTAAGGTGCTCAATGTTTATTCAGCATTTTTTTGCCTAGTAATAATAATAATTTATATTTCTTGAGCACTTTTTATATTGCCACACAGTTTTCTAACCTCCTCATAACATTCATATCCCACAGCGAATAATGTTTAAATCACGCTTTAAATACTCAATCTGAAATTGTTTCAGGTGGTGGCTGGATGGAACTTTCGAATTACCTACTCAATTGTGCAAACGAATTGTTCCAAAGAGAATTTTCTGTTCTTAACTCCAGACTGCAAGTCCCTTTGGAATGGTGTAAGTGGGCAAAAATGTAATGATAAAGTTCTTAGCATTTTGTTTACATTTTGATGGTAACTATCGAGCTGAGTGGGAAGACCGTCACGAAAATTTTAGATGACATTCAGCAATTCATATTCACATTCACTCGGGAAGCCTAAAGCTCCCGTCACTGGTCAAGCTGCCTTACCTACCTGGCCAAAGAATCTGCACAGCTAGCATTAAGGATTTTTTTATAACTTTATTTTATTTTATTTATTTTTTGAGACAGAGTCTCACTCTGTTCCCCATGCTGGAGTGCAGTGGTGCAATCTTGTCTCACTGCAGCCTCCACCTCCCAGGTTCAAGCTATTCTCCTGCCTCAGCCTCCCAAGTAACTAGGACTATAGGCGCCAACCACCACGCACAGCTAATTTTTGTATTTATAGTAGAGACAGAGTTTTACCGTGTTGGCCAGAGTGGTCTGGAACTCCTGATCTCAGGTGATCCGCCCACCTTGGTCTCCCAAAGTGCTGGAATTACAGGTGTGAGCCACCGTGCCTGGCCAGCAATAAGTATTTATAGAGTATAACCAGGGACTACGAATAGACAAAATGCTTGAACTGTCAAGTGTATCTTTGTTATGTCTCCACAATTTCCTATTTCCTTTTCTTCCCCCATGTGCTCAATGCCCATATGGTATTCCTTTGCTCTACCCAGGGTTAATCTTCATGTCAAACTTTTCTCTGCTTGTTTTCTCATCTTCCCTTCCCTACCTTTATCCTTAATAAACAGACCCTGAGTCTCTAGCCCTTAGTGGTCCTTCCTAGCATCGTATCTTGTTATCTGAACCAAAATTATATTAAAACGGTGTATCTCAAGGTAGTAATAGCCAGTGAATGTTAAGATGGCTAAGACATGATATGTGCCCAGGGATGTTTGCATTTGAGCAGAAGACTGTGCTTTAGGCAAGGAATTGCTGAAAGCCCTTGGATCTAGTAATTCTGCTTCTAATTCTTTTATATGGGAAATCCAGACCATAAAATGTTAATTTCAGTTGTTTTTTAATAGAAAAATATTGTAAATAAATTGTTTATGCAACATTAAAGAATGGTTAAGTAAATTACAATATATCCATACAGAGTAAAATACAACCCACAGAATGAGAGAAAATATTTGCAAGAGTTTAACATGATACAGCTATCAAAAATTTTTAATTTTAGTGACATAGTAAAATGGTTACAATGTTAAGTAAAAAACAAAAAAAGTGGGATACAAAGCTATACATGTAGATTTATTTAAATATGTAAAATAAATGTAAATATAAAAAGTGATAGAAAACAAATTATGACAAAATATAGAACGTAGTTAACTTTCATTTGGAATTGTGGGTGCTTTTTCTTTTCTTTCTTTTTTTTTTTTTGTTTTGTTTTTCGAGAAGGGGTCTTGCTCTGTCACCCAGGCTGGAGTGCAGTGGTGCAATCTCAGCTCACTGCAACCTCTGCCTCCAGAGTTCAAGTGATTCTCATGCCTCAGCCTCCCTGAGTAGCTGGGATTACAGGTGCCCGCTGCCATGCCCAGCAAATGTTTGTATTTTTAGTATAGACGGGGGTTTCGCCATGTTGGCCAGGCTGGTTTCGAACTCCTGACGTCAGGTGATCCACCCACCTTGGCCTTCCAAAGTGCTGGTATTACAGGTGTGAGCCACCACGCCCAGCCACTTTTTCTGATTCTTTATATTTTTTGGAACTTTTTGATACTTCCTGAGTTTTCTAATTGAGCATGCATTTATTTTATTGAGAAAAAAGTAAAAGAACGCTATCAAGGGAGTAAAAATACAACTCACAGAATGAGAGAAAATATTTGCAAATCATGTATCTGACAAGAGTTTAACATGCAGAATATATAAAAAACCTCTTTTTGTTCACAAAATAACAAGCATTAGAAAGGGCATGGAGAAATTAGAACTTCTGTGCATTGCTGGTAGGACTGTAAAATGCTGCAACCATTATAGAAAATAATTTGGCAATTTCTGAAAAACTTAACTATAGAATTACTATATGATCCAGAAGTTGCTCTCTTAGGTATATGCCCAAAAGAAATGGAAACGCATATTCAAACACATGCTTACACGTGAATATTTATAGCAGCAAAATTCATAATAGCCAGAAAGTCAAAACAACCCAAGTATCCATCAACAGGTGATAAAGAAAATGTGCCAGCAGGCCGGGCGCGGTGGCTCACGCCTGTCATCCCAGCACTTTGGGAGGCCGAGGCGGGCGGATCACAAGGTCAGGAGATCGAGACCATCCTGGCTAACACGGTGAAACCCCGTCTCTGCTAAAAATACAAAAAATTAGCTGGGCGTGATGGCGGGCGCCTGGAGTCCCAGCCACTCGGGAGGCTGAGGCAGGAGAATGGCGTGAACCTGAGAGGCGGAGCTTGCAGTGAGCCAAGATCGCGCCACTGCACCTCCAGCCTGGGTGACTGAGTCAGACTCCGTCTCAAAAAAAAAAAAAAAGAAAGAAAAGAAAATGTGCCATCATATATATACACAATGAAACACTGTTCACCCTTTAAAAACAATGAAATTCTGATGCATGCCACAATGTGGATGAAGCTTGAAAATATGATGTTAAGTGAAATAAGCCAGACACACACACAAAATATTGTATGATTCCACTTACATGAAACATCTAGAATAGGCAAATTCATAGAGACAGTGAGTAGATGTGAATTTGTGAGTGGAGAGGAGGAGAGAATGGGAGTGTATTGCTCAGTGGGTAGAGAATTTCTGTTTGGGGTGATGAAAACTTTTGGAAATGGTGATGGGTTGCATGACATTGTGAATGGAATTAATGCCACTGAACTGTATCCTTTAAAATGGTTAAAATGGCAGATTTTATGCTATACATGTTTTATCACATTTATCACACAGCACTTGGCTATGTTTGTTTATTATTCTTTTTTCCCCTCACTTCTGGAGACCTAGGCATAGGTTTTCTATTTGTTTTCTCCCACTGTTTTCAAACTATGAACTCATGTCAAGTCAAAAATTAACTTAAAATGCTGTTCTGATAACATTATATGGAATTCTCATTTTTGTTATTTTGGTTGTTTTTTTTTTTCCTTATCCAAGAAAGACCCTAACTTTATTGGCAAGCATGTTTATATTTTCAAGTATATCATTTTGTTTGTTTAAACATGCTATTAATTTTACAGATTATTTTTTCTTTTGGTGCTGAGGTGAAAGAACATGTTCTGTATTGTTTATGCTTTGTAAAATTTATTGAATCTTTTTGTGACCTGGTGTAAAAACAATGAACAATATTTGTATGATACTGGCTGGGCACGATAGCTCATGCCTGTAATCCCAGCAGTTTGGGAGGCCGAGGTGGGTGGATCACTTGAGATCAGGAGTTCGAGACCAGCCTGGCCAACATGGCAAAAGCTCATCTCTACTAAAAAAAACAAAAGAATAGTTGGGTGTGGCTGCACACACCTGTAATCCCAGATACTTGGGAGGCTGAGGCAGGAGAATCACTTGAATCCAGGAGGCAGAGGTTGCAATGAGCCAAGATTGAACCACTGCACTCCAGCCTTGGTGACAGAGAGAGACACTGTCTCAAAAA
>NW_016805666.1:319590-329081 GCF_001698545.2 Rhinopithecus bieti
ATATGTATATACACACACACACAAATACATACAAATTTTATGATACTTATGAAAGTATTTTAAATCATATGCAGCATATGAAAATACCATTTAAATAAATCTTTATCAAGTTATTCAAATCTTCTATGGTCTTACTATTTTTTCTCTTGCCCTTTCTTAGATTTGTAATTGCATGCTAAATTTTCCCACCACGATTATTTCTATCCATTTCTCTTCACATGTGTAATTTTTTCTACTTTATGTATTTTGATTCCATGCCTTCCAGTCCATGCTTTTGAAAAATAAAATGATCATTTTTACTACCTTTATGAGTGTTTTGTTATCATGAATTTGACTTTGTCCAATATTACTAATACTCTAGTTCCTGCTATGTTTATATTTGTCCCATGTAGCTTTGTTCACCTTTTATTTTTAAGCGCTATACATTGTTTCTATTATAAGATGATTCTTGAAACCGTAATACATTGATTTGGTGTTTTAACAGTCTGAAAGTCTTACCTTCTTTTTTTAGAAATTTACCTTTTTACTTACATGGCTGTTATTTCTATACTAGATTTTCTTCTTATCTTATTTCCTGCTTTCCATGTGCTTGTGTATATGCATGTATTTGCTGATGCTATTGATACTAATATAACTGTATTTTAGTATCTCTTTCGCAGTAAGACTATGTTTTGTTTCTTTTTTTGCTACACAATGATTTGGAAAGTACACATCCCTGTTTTTCAATTTTACTAGTTGTTTACTTTAAAGACTCTAAAAAATGTTTTTAACTGAGCACTTATATGCTTTTTAAAAACCAGGATACCGGTGAATGTACAGATAATGCATACATCGATGCTCAGCTACGAATTGCTTCCTTCTCACAGAACTGTGACATTTATCCAGGTAAGGAATAATACACATTGGCACCACAATAGAGGAATAGCGGTCCCAGACAACTGGCTGGGTCTTTTCCTATAAGTTGTGTTTTGGCTCCCATGATATACTCCAAAGTCTGTGTAACCTGCAGACACAGATGCACCCCTTGATGAGAACACTGGACCCCTTCCCTGCCCAGTTGTGCTGCAGCTCAGACTGTTCTGCAAGTGGCCAGAATGGGTTATGAAGAGAGAAGGGAAATTTATGACCCCTGGGTAAAGTTGGCCTTTGGGTACAATGCCAACTGGTCTCTCTCCTCTACAAGTTGTCCTTAAGTCAGCTGTTGTAAGTTGGAGAGACCTGTATTTTATTTCTTAGCACTCAGAATAAAACCCTTTTAATTAAGCTGGGTTTTTTTTTTCCTGCATGTTATAATGGGAGGAAATGGAGATAGTGTGAGTTTGTGGTCAGGTCAGTGTTTCTTATAACAAGGGTGTGCTTTTCTCATACTTGGAAAACACTTGTATGCATTCCACCATGAGTAGTCTGAAGCTGCCTGTTCACCAGAACCACAACACTTAAATTTTTCTCATGAGAGTCACTCCTTTAAATTAAGCATTGCTTTTTACAGTTTCCATCAAAATGCAAAATTCAGGAAAAGTGTAGCATTTTGATTGAGTTACTCGCACCTTCCTATTGAAAATGTTTCCCTAAATACACTGGGCACTGAGGAGGGGAAAAGAAGAGAGGCAGGAAGTGACAGTCAGACAGACAACCTTCACGCACTCACTACTGGGCCTGGGCTCCCATGTGGCCCTTTATACATGTGGATGCTGGTTCTTGTGCAGGAGGGATGCTAGGCCAGGCTGCTACTTCAGTGTACATGCTGACTTAAAACCTGATCCTTTCAGGGGAGGATTTTGTACAACCACCTTCCAAGATTTGCGTGGGCTGCCCCAGAGATATACCCACCAACAGCCCAGAGCTGGAGGAGACACTGACTCACACTATCACAAAGCTTAATGCAGAGAATAACGCAACTTTCTATTTCAAGATTGACAATGTGAAAAAAGCAAGAGTACAGGTTTGTAAATTATGCTACAAAAGCAGTAACGCTATAGTCTATGTGCAAATTGCTTACTAATTTTGCCATTGATCTTGGCTCTGCTTTAGGAAATGATACATTTGATAATGTGATTTGGTGCATTAGATTTGATAAATTAAGTGCCAATCTCCCTGTATGCTTGATCCTGGACAGGTGTTTTACAACATTCTCTCTGTTTTCTATATGTGAAGGACTGAGGTGAGGATCAAATAAGTTAATATATGTCATATCATTTTTTCAAACTGTAAAATGCTATATAAATACAATAGCGGCTGGGCACGGTGGCTCACGCCTGTAATACCAGCACTTTGGGAGGCTGAGGCAGGTGGATCACAAGGTCAAGAGATCGAGACCATCCTGGCCAACATGGTGAAACCCTGTCTCTACTAAAAATACAAAAATTAGCTGGGCGTGGTGGTGTACACCTATAGTCCCAGCTATTCAGGAGGCTGAGGCAGGAGAATCGTTTGAACCTGGGAGGCAGAGGTTTCAGTGAGCCGAGATCACGCCACTGCACTCCAGCCTCACAACACAGCGAGACTCTGTCTAAATAAATAAATACAATAGCAACCGTGATACAATTAATAAAATTCAGGGCTAGGGCCAGCAAAACTTACTCTATGTCTTTCTAGACTCATCTCTCATTATAATACCACATAATGCCTTGGGCTCGGCCACATCAGGCAATCCATCACTGCCCAGGCTCCAAACTCTCTTGCCTCCATGTCTTTCACCCACTGTTCTCTCTGCCTGGGATCTCGCTCTCCTGCAAATGTACCCTCTGGGGATTCATCTTCCTTTCATGCCCTGTCAATCGAAGATTGACAGGAGTGTCTCCTGGGAGTCAGGAGACTCAGTTCCACCATAGCATCTGCCACTCACATGCCAGATCACTCTGGGTGGTCATTCAAATGTTCTAAGCCTTTGTGGCCCCATTTGTAAAATGAGTGACTGTATTAGAAGAGTCTACATTTGCTGGGCATAGTGGTTCATGCCTGTAATCCCAGCACTTTGGGAGGCCGAGGCAGGCAAATCACCTGAGGTCAGGAATTCGAGACCAGCCTGACCATTGAGAAACCTCGTCTCTACTAAAACTACAAAACTAGCTGGGTGTGGTGATGCATGCTTGTAATCTCAGCTACTCGGGAGGCTAAGGCAGGAGAATCACTTGAACCCGGGAGGTGGAGGTTGCAATGAGCTGAGATTGCGCCATTGCTCTCCAGCCTGGGCAACAAGAGCAAAACTCCGTCTCAAAAAAAGAGAAGAGCCTACATTTCTAGCAACTCCAATAGTCTCTGAGATGATTATGGACAGATCCCTGTTTTAGGAACTCAAAATTGGCTTCCCTAAATACAAGCTAAAGAAAAATAATCAAAATAGAGCCAAACTGTTACAGCAAGCCAACATAATCCTCATAATCTGGTGAAAAAATTCTCACTAAAAAGTTCATGCTTTTGGCTCCGAATTGAATTTCTAGGAATCTAAAATAGGAGTCTTTATATACCATGCTATTCACTGCAGTTTTAAATATAACAGCAAAAACAGTAAACTGTCAAAATGATTAATATGAGAATGATTAGATCATGCCTGGCATATCCTCAGAACAGAGTGTTAAGCAGCAATTTAAAAGTATCTTTGTGAGGAGCTCTTGATACGGGGAATGTCTTGTGTTATAATATTCAATGAAAAAAAGGAGGCATAAAATTGAATATACGTGATGTTATCAATTGTGTTATTTTAAAGGACAGAAAATAATGTTGAAAAAAAAAAGTGGCTCACGTCTGTAATCCCAGCACTTTGGGAGGCCGGAGTGGGTGGGTTGCTTGAGGTCAGGAGTTTGAGACCAGCCTGGGCAACATGGTGAAACTCCATCTACACTATTAGGTTGGTGCAAAAGTAGTTGTGGTTTTTGCCAAAGTAATGGCAAAATCACAATTACTTTTGCACCAACCTAATAAAAATCCCAAAATTAGCAGGGTGTGATGGTGCACACCTGCAATCCCAGCTACTCAGGAGGCTAAGGCACAAGAATGGCTTGGACCCGGGAGGCGGAGGTTGCAGTGGGCCGAGATCCTGCCACTGCACTTCAGCCTGGGCAACAGAGTCAGACTCCGTCTGGAAACAAACAAAAAAACGAATGTCTCATAGTCATAGGGGAGATTTTTAGATGATGGAATAACAGGCTACTTTAAACTTTCTAATTTTCTGTGTTACTTTTGTAACTGAAAAAAGTAAATAAATTAGATTAAAGTAAATCAATACTGACACTTGGCTCTCTCTGCTACTTGAGCACTGGTTTCTATCCCAGACACGACCACCCTCTCTCTCTGATTTCATTGCCACATGGCCACGTTAGGTTTACTTGAAAGGGATGCCAATCTATGCCATTCATGCTCTTGTCAGCTTTTAATTCTCACTTTATATTTTTGCTTTTTTGTGAAACTTTTTTTTTTTCCTTGTTGTTTTTTAAGAGAGACGGGGCCAGACGTGGTAGCTCATGCCTGTGATCCCAGTACTTTGGGAGGTCGAGACAGGAGGATCACTTGAGCCCAGGAGCGAGATCAGCCTGAGCAACATAGCAAGACCCTGTCTCTACAAAAAAAGAATTAAAGGCCAGACGTGGTGGCTCATGCCTGTAATCCCAGCACTTTGGGAGGCCAAGGCAGGTGGATCACCTGAGATCAGGAGTTCGAGACCAGCCTGACCAACATGATGAAAACCGTCTCTACTAAAAATACAAAAATCAGCCTATAATCCCAGCTACTCAGGAGGCTGAGGCAGGAGAATCACTTGAACTTGGGAAGCAGAGGTGAAGTGAGCCGAGATCACGCCATTGCACTCTAGCTTGGACAACAAGAGTGAAACTCCATCTCAAAAAATAATTTAAAAAAAAAGAATTAAAAAATTAGCTGGATATGGTGGTATGTGCTTGTAGTCCCAGCTGCTTTGGGAAGGTGAAGTGGGAGGATTGCTTGAGACCGGGAGGTCGAGACTGCAGTGAGCTGTGATCATGCCACTGCATTCCAGCCTAGGTGACAGAGCAAGACCCTTTGGGCAACAGAGCAAACAAAAAAAGAGAGAGAGTGTGAGAGAGAGATGGGGGTCTCACTGTAATGCCCAGGCTGGACTCGAACTCCTGGGAGCAAGCAATGTGCCCATCTCAACCTCCCACATAGCTAGGATTACAGGCGCACACCACTGCTCCCAGCTCCCTTATTCTCTATTCTGAATGTTGTAGGAATAGGCCACCATGTGTTGTATGTCAGAGGTTTGCCATCAAAAACAGAACCACTCATTCTCAAGCATGAATATCTAGTTTTCTTAGTAGTTACAGTTTTCTCTGTAGATTAACAAATCAACATTCTAGTATGTGTGTGTGTCTACATTAAGGATGCCAGGGAGACACAAAGAGGTAACCCATCAGTTAGTTGTCAAGTGAATCTGAATATTGTGAGAATTTCAAACTTACTTGAGAGAGATGAATCTTAACTGATTTTTGCATTTAAAGAGAGCAATTTGGCTGCTTGGACATAGTCACCCAAGGCGGCCTTGGTGGAAGCAGCCAATTGACTGGAAATCAATTAAACATATGATGAATTTGCTAAAAGCTAGTCTCCAAATGACCAATTTGCCAAATTGCTAAATATATATTTTATAGTTTTAATCTTGCCCTGGGTTTGCACATTTAGTCCTGTTTGGATGCATGTTGATTCCATGTTGGGTTCACATTTCAGATGCCAAACACTTCCTGAATCTTCCATTTTGACACGTTAGTGATTGCAGTTTCATATACGTTTTATTTTGCCCTGCCACCACTGCTGCTGTCCCCAAGGCTGTTGATGCTCCTGTCTGCCTCTGCTGAGATGAATACACTTCCAAGATCTGTGTGTGCACATGTAGAAATTTTTCCTTTGACAAAGTCCTAGAAATGTCAAAGAATATGTATATATCTAAGACTTGATGCAAATTGCCAAAATCACTAAATATTTGCAATGATGCCAATTTACACTCACATCACCTGGGTATAAGACACCTGTTGAGGCCAGGTGTGGTAGCTCACGCCTGTAATCCCAGCACTTTCGGGGGCAGAGGCGGGCGGATCACCTGAGGTCAGGAGTTTGGGACCAGTCTGGCCAACATTCTACAAAAAATACATTCTACATTCTACAAAAAATACAAAAATTAGCTGGTCATGGTGGCACTTGCCTGTAATCTCAGCTACTTGCGGGGGTTGAGACAGGAGAATCACTTGAACTCAGGAGGTGGAGGTTGCAGTGAGCTAAGATGGTGTCACCGCACTCCAGCCTGGATGACAGAGTGAGACTCTGTCTCAAAAAATAAAAGCAAAAAGACACCAGTTGAGGATCTCAATTTAAATTCTTTTCCTACCAGCAGTGACTGAGGCTGCTTGATTCCTATGCCTGGCCAATGCCACGTATCATCAATTTTTGTTTTCATCTTTGCCTGCATGGAAGGCTAACAATGATGTCTCATTGCTTTTTTAATGTGCATGTTTTTGTTTATTAATGAAGTTAAACTTTTTTTCAGGCTTAATGACCATTTTAACTTCTTCTCTGAAATACCTGCTCATGGCTTTTGTCCATTTTTTAGTATTGGGCTTTATATGCATACAGATATTGATTCTATATCATATTTTCCCAGCTTGCCTTTCTATTTTGCTTATTGTGATTTTTCAGAAGCAGTTCTCATTTTTCTCTAGTCAAGTTTTAATATTTTCCCCTTCCTTTAGATTTCTTTCCTTTGCTTTTCGTCTAAGAAAGGTCTACCTCATACTGACTTTTGGTGAATATTTATTTGTTTTAGTTTAGTTGTGTTTTTGTTGTTTGTTTGTTTTTGTTTTGTTTTGTTTCCCGAAACAGAGTCTCACTCTGTCACCCAGGCTGGAGTATAGTGGCACAATCTTGGCTCACTGTAACCTCTGCCACCCGGGTTCAAGCAATTCTCCTGCCTCAGCCTCCCAAGTAGCCGGGATTACAGATGCCTGCCACCATGCCTGGCTAAGTTTTAGTATTTTTAGTAGAGACAGGGATTCACTATATGTTGGCCAGGATGGTCTCAAACCCCTGACCTCAGGTGATCTACACGGCTCAGGCCCCCAAGGTGCTTGAGACTATAGGCAGGAGTCACTGTTTAAATACTACAATTTAATACTAAATAATTTGGTTGAGAAATTGGGCCACAAAATATTTAATGGAAGATAGCATTGAGTAGTGATTAAAACTGTTGCTAGAGATTAAAATAATTTATTTTCTTTTTGAGATGGAGTCTCACTCTGTCACCCAGGTTGGAGTGCAGTGGCATGATCTTGGCTTACCGCAACCTCCGCCTCCTGGGTTCGAGTAACTCCCCTGCCTCAGCCTGTCAAATAGCTGGGATTACAGGTGTGCACCACGATGCCCATCTAATTTTCATATTTTTAGTAGAGGTGGCCAGGCTGGCCTTGAACAGCTGGCCTTAAGTGATCCACCTGCCTCAGCCTCCCAAAGTGCTGGAATTAGAGGCACAAACCACCACACCCAGCCTAAAATAATTTCTTAGTATTAAAAATAGTAAGAGAACAATAAAAACCCCAAATAATTTTTCTAATTACAAAATTTAATCCACATAATTTCTATAGTAGTACTAACTCAGTATTTCACCAATTCAAGATTTGGCAAGACAATAAGGCATGTTTAAAACATTTTAAGTTTTCTTCCTATTCCTGTTAGATTCTTAGATATTACAACTTGAGCCCTTGAATTACTAGTGAATTTAACAGCCATTGGACAATAAAACTCAAATAAATACATAAATAAATAAAGATTATAGGCCAGGCATGGTGGCTCATGCCTGTAATCCCAGCACTTTGGGAGGCCGAGGCAGGTGGATCATCTGAGGTCGGGAGTTCGAGACCAGGCTGACCAACATGGAGAAACCCCATCTCTACTAAAAATACAAAATTAGCCAGGCATGGTGGCGGGCAACTATAATACCAGCTACTCAGGAGGCTGAGGCAGGAGAATTGTTTAAATCCAGGAGGTAGAGGTTGCGGTGAGCCAAGATCATGCCACTGAACTCCAGCCCGGGCAACAAGAGCCAAACTCCGTCTCAAAAAAAAAAAATTATAGCTTGCTTATTTCTTCCCCCATTTAGAAAAGGAAATGGGAGCAACCGACAGCCAAATATTTTAAATATGCATGCCAAGCTTTAATGCCAAACATTTGTGCTTTTTTAATGTAACTCTCTAAGTTGGTCAATTAAAATTTCAAGATTCTCCCTTAAAATTTCTTGAAGATAAATGATTTATTATGCAAATATTTTTAAGCGTTTACTTTGTACTAATTAATTTTTCAGGTGGTGGCTGGCAAGAAATATTTTATTGACTTCGTGGCCAGGGAAACCACATGTTCCAAGGAAGGTAATGAAGAGTTGACCAAAAGCTGTGAGACCAAAAAACTTGGTGTGAGTAGTCATGCACCTGTCTACTTTTTCACTGGAAGCCTATTTGATGTTTTTAGAATCATTTGTGCAAATATCTCATGAATAACACTGTCTCTCTTTTGACTTCTGTTTTTATGGATAGCAAAGCCTAGATTGCAATGCTGAAGTTTATGTGGTACCCTGGGAGAAAAAAATTTACCCTACTGTCAACTGTCAACCACTGGGAATGGTATGATTCTAATTACAGTCAGTGTGGGGTCGGTTCTGCTCATTCTGAAAATCGGTATTTGGGGGTTGAAAATGAACCATTACTGAAATGAATTGGGGAGCTATCTTTTTAAATGGGGAGTAACTCTCACACTTCTGTGCTGATGTCTGTTTAATGGCTACAAAGGAGAGTAACAATCCTCCTGATCACTTCTCACACATTGTCAGTGTCTCAGTGAAGCGTCTATAGACTCTCTCCTAGTGCATTGAAGTCCTGCTGTGGGGGAGCAACACTGGCTATGCCAGGTGTACCTGAGGCCAGATACAGCACTCCACTGCATTCTGCTGACATGCAAGGACCATGTGAAAAATGCACGGCCGGGAGTGGTGGCTCATTCCTGTAATCCCAGCACTTTCGGAGGCCAAGGCAGGCAGATCACCTGAGGTCAGGAGTTCAAGACTAACCTGGCCAACATGGTGAAAACCCTGTCTCTACTAAAACTACAAAAATTAGCTGGGTGTGGTGGCGCACATCTGTAATCCCAGCTACTCGGGAGGCTGAGGCAGGAGAATCCCTTGAACCCAGGAGGTGGAGGTTGCAGTGAGCCGAGATCCTGCCACTGCACTCCAGCCTGGGCAACAAAGAGCGAAACTTTGTCGAAAGAAAGGAAGGAAGGAAGGAAGGAAGGAAGGGAGGGAGGGAGGGAGGGAGGGAGGGAGGAAGGGAGGAAGGAAGGGAAAGACAGAAAGGAAAGAAGGAAAGAAAGAGAAAGAAAGAAAGAGAAAGAAAGAGAGAGAGAGAAAGAAAGAGACAGAAAGAAAGAAAGAAAGAAAGAAAGAAAGAAAGAAAGAAAGAAAGAAAGAAAGAAAGAAAGAAAGA
>NW_016805666.1:330494-351074 GCF_001698545.2 Rhinopithecus bieti
GGGCGACAGAGTGAGACTCTGTCTCAAAAAAAAAAAAAGAAGAAGAAGATACCCTAGAGATTAGCTAGCTTAACCACCGAATTTTTCCAGATGAAGAAAAAATGCTCAGCTTATTTTACAGTGTTTTTTGTTGTTTGGTTTTTGTTTGTTTGTTTGGTTTGGTTTGTCTTGTTTTTTTTTTTTTGACAGAGTCACCGTCACCTAGGCTGGAGCGCAGTGGTGCCATCTCAGCCCACCGCAACCTCCATGTACTGGGTTCAAGTGATTCTCCTACCTCAGCCTCCTCAGTAGCTGGGATTACAGGCATGTGCCACCACACCCAGCTAATTTTGTATTTTAGTAGAGTTGGGGTTTCACTATGTTGGCCAGGCTGGTCTCAAACTCCTGACCTCAAGTGATCTGCCTGTCTTGGCCTCCCAAAGTGCTTAGATTACAGGCGTAAGCCACAGTGCCTGGCCATTTTACAGTATTGTTAAGAACAATAATCAATGTCCACAAATTTTAAGGTCAATCAAGACAAAAACATATTATTCATCCTTTCTGGAATATTAATACAGTATTTAAGCTCTGGAAAACACCTCCCCCATTGTAAACTAAGATGGCACTGCCAGATCTCAGTGTTTCTTTCCTCCATTGATAGCATGATTTTTGCAGTAATACTTTCATCTTAATATTTTCTGTTTAGATCTCATTGATGAAAAGGCCTCCAGGTTTTTCACCTTTCCGATCAACACAAGGAGGGGAAATAAAAGAAGAAACATCTGTAAGTCCACCCCACACTACCATGGCACCTGCACAAGATGAAGAGCGGGAGTCAGGAAAAGAACAAGGGCGTACTCATAGACATGACCGGGGCCATGAAAAACAAAAAAAATATAATCTTGGCCATGGCCATAAACATGAACATGACCAAGGGCATGGGCATCAAAGGGGACATGGCCTCAGCCGTGGACACCAACAACAGCATGGTCTTGGTCATGGACATAAGTTCAAACTTGATGATGATCTTGAACACCAAGGGGGCCATGTCCTTGACCATGGACATAAGCATAAGCATGGTCATGGCCATGGAAAACATAAAAATAAAGGCAAAAAGAATGGAAAGCATAATGGTTGGAAAACAGAGCATTTGGCAAGCTCTTCTGAAGATAGTACTACACCTTCTGCACAGATACAAGAGAAGACAGAAGGGCCAACACCCATTCCTTCCCTGGCCCAGCCAGGTGTAGCAGATACCTTTTCTGACTTTCAGGACTCTGATCTCATTGTAACTATGATGCCTCCTATACCACCAACTCCCACAGAGAGTGATGACGATTGGATCCCTGACATCCAGATAGAACCAAATGGGCTTTCATTTAACCCAATATCAGATTTTCCAGACACAACCTCCCCCAAATGTCCTGGACGCCCCTGGAAGTCAGTTAATGAAAATAACCCAACCACAGAAATGAAAGAATCTTATGATTTCAATCTTGCTGATGCCCTTTATTAATGTATGCAGCTATGGGTATTTCTTTAATACTTTATTAAAGTATCAATATCCCTCTCTCCATTGTCTAAATGAAAATATCCTGATATAATGCACCAAAAACTGTGCAGCTTCAGAACAATCTAAAGAGAAGTGGTGAGACTCTCGGTGGAGACACCATCAGTCTCCATGGACTGCATAAAATTGTGTGCCACAATTCTGAATCTTTTCTGAATCTTCTCCCCAAGTTTTCTAAACTAGCACAGTAAATGAACAAACTAATGTGCCTTATGGCCTGCTGCAGTTGGCTTCTCTGATAACAATTATGTACCTTGCAACGTATGTCATGAATTTTCATACAAAGATTCTTGACATTCTTAATAAACTGTGGCACCTGGTCTTTGAATGTGTGTGAAAATAAGGGAAGTCAAGAGATTAAATGGTGAACTTATTAATGGACTAGAAATAAGAAAAACTTCCAGATGTCAAAGAGAAATAACAAGAAAGAAAGACAGGTTGGCCAAAGGGAGGAAAGGGGGGACATAAATTAATTGACTTTCTGTTCCCAAAATGGGCTAGTTATATCAAATAAGTACTCCCACTTCCCTTTCTGAGTCAGACTGTTTCTCACAAGTCAATAACTTCTGTTTACTCATTAACTACACTTTGCAACAGACTTTCACAGAGGAGTATTCTGTTTATTTTTGCTGAACCTAGATTGAGTAATTCTTAGTTTACAGAAGCTTCAAGCTTAATGATAAGGATGAAAAGCAGAGGGAGCAACATAGAAGCAGGCTTGCTAAGAAAACTTTTTAAATAATTGACAAGGGAATATTATGGAATGTGATGCAAAGTTTGTTCAGAAATTTTATGAGGAAATTATTCTCTAGTCTCACTTTATAATCTTTTTGCTATGACTTTGAAGACCATTGACTTTTGAGAAAGAGAATAATAGGATTATCTTTCATTGCCTTATACTGCAAAGAAGGTATATGCTTTATAACCAATGTTGTCTTTTTGCCTAGAGAAACAAGATATGGCTTTAAATAGCTACAATCATCTTTGGATGTATATGTCACTGCTGCTTCAACTTTTTGGATGCATTTGAACCTCTGAGTTTGTCTTTCATTTTAAATATTGTCTGTTCTTTTAAATAAACAACCACAGATGTCAGGAAAAAGTCTTACCTTGTCAACTGGTTGCTCCACTTTTTAAAAAAGATTGAATGATAACATCAGATTAACTGCATTTTACTATACTTACAGAGTCACCTAAGGTCCTGCGAGTACAAGGGTCGACCCCCAAAGGCAGGGGCAGAGCCAGCATCTGAGAGGGAGGTCTCTTGACCAATGGGCAGAATCTTCACTCCAGGCACATAGCCCCAACCACCTCTGCCAGCAACCTTGAGAGGAAAGACAAGAAGAAAGATGGGATAGAATTTAAATAGAGAAGATTGCCATTTTATCACTCTGCCTCTGGGTGAAATAAAGATCAGTCTTGATGTTCTTACTCCTGGTTAATTCACAGTGGTCTCCTTTCGGCCATACCCATCCTGCAGCAAATTCCAGCTGGTCAGAGAGTCAGTGCTGTGGCTCTGCCATGGAGGTTCATAACCCAACACTGGAACATTCTCTAACCAAGGCAGAAGTGCTTTGGCGGGACTTCCTTTTAGCACCATGGGTGCTAACAGAAGGGTTAGTAGGTTATGCTACTAATCTAAGGACTCTCTCTACCTTCTCTTCTTCCTCTTTATCCAGATTTCCAAGCCTTAGCTAAGAGTAGTTTGGCTTGTTTAGTATTGTTTTCTTACGGTCCAGTTAATTACCAAAATATTTTAAAATCATCTCTGTTAATATGATGCCTACCAACTTCTCATTATCAGAAAATACCTAACCTCCAAAGAAATTTGAAATTATCTTTCTGATCCAGGTAAAGCAGCAAATAGAAAATCAATAAAATAAAAAGTGACAGAGATTTTAAATTTTCTGTAATAAAAACATTTATTGGGCTGGGCATGGTCGCTCACGCGTGTAATCCCAGCACTTTGGGAGGCCGAAGCGAAGGGATGACCTGGGGTCAGGAGTTCGAGACCAGCCTGGCCACATGGCAAAACCCATGTCTAATAAAAATACAAAATTAGCCGGGCATGGTGGCACATGCCTGTAATCCAAGCTACTCCAGAGGCTGAGGCAGGAGAATCACTTTAGCCTGAGAGGCAGAGGTTGCACTTGCAGAGGTTGGACTACTGCACTCCAGCCTGGATGACAAAATGAAACAAAACTCAGGCTCAAAAAAAAGGAAAAAAAAAAAAAAAACCATTTATTGAACATCTATTACAGCCATTTGCTGTGCTAGATAATTTACTTTTGGCATATAACTTAATCCTCACAACCACTCTAAGGCCCTCGTGGTCATCATTCTTTTACAAGGAAACTGTAGTTCACAGTGCCTAGCCCAGGGTCACATAGTTAATAAGTGACAGGGCTGGCATTCAGACTTAGACCTTTTGAACTCCATTATACCATGTCATCCGAAGGCTTTATTATTAATGTTGTCATTACAAAAGACACACCAAGTCACTGACTATAGTCACAGAGACCCAATTAAAAAAAAAAAAAAAAAGACACACCAAGATAATTTCTGACTCTGAGAGGATCCTTGTCTCAATCCAAAATATCCTTATTAAATACCTAATTGTGGCTGGTGCTGTTCTAAGTATTGGTCAGGATTAACTGAGTTAAGCAGCAGTCACTAACTATTTACCATATGCTTCGCATGAGGTCCTGAGAGGAAAAGAAATAAATTTTAAAAGACATAAATCCTTTCCCTCAAAGATCTTGCAATCCCATTGGTAAGTCAAGATGAAAGCATATGGAACGAAGACTTGATCCGGCTGCAGTCTTTTGTGGAACAGTGAGTGAACGCAACCAATGTGACTGGAAGAAGTTGACAAGGTAGAGGGATCCGCTGTGAAAGGTAGCATGTAGCCCAGTTGGGAGTTTAGGCTGAAATATGCAGTAGAGTTCCTTCTACAGTCTTTACCATACTCAGAGAGCATTTGAGATAGATGATTCTGAAGGTTCTGGGTAGGGTGGACCAGAATGAGAAGAGAATGGAGTCAGGGTGCTGCTCTGGGTATTTCCTGACGATCATGTTTTAGCAGAAAAATAATGACTAAGGGCTGATAATATAAAGCCTATACGTCTCAGTTTACTCAACAACATGAAGTATTTCCACTTCAGGCCTTTGTTAGGTAACATAAACATGAGTTTCCTGTGACCCAGAAACTAACTTTCTTATTTTTTAAATATCTATACCAGTGGGACATGGTGGCTAACGTCTGTAAGCCCAGCACTTTGGGAGGCCAAGACAGGCAGATCACCTGAGGTCAAGAGTTCAAGACCAGCCTGACCAATATAACGAAATCCCATCTCTACTAAAATTACAAAAATTAGTTGGGCATGGTGGTGTGTGCCTGTAGTCCCAGCTACTTGGGAGGCTGAGGCAGGAGAATTGCTTGAACCTGGGAGGTGGAGGTTGCAGTGAGCCAAGATCACGCCACTATACTCCAGCCTGGGTGACAGAGCAAGACTCTGTCTCAAAAAATAATAATAATAAATAAAAGACATAAATCACTTACTGAGTATGAAGAATGAAAGAGAGGAATAAATCGAAGAGGACAAGATATTTTTCAGTCCGGTGCCTACAGGAATGATGACATTGACACAAACAAGGAAACTGTGCTTTCTAGTAGCTCATAAAGTAACAGACTGACTTAAAATGCACATAATTTAAAACATTTCAATAGCTGCATGCATAAACATACAAAATCAATACACAAATGGAGTGTAAAACACTACTATATCCCGGCTCAAATAATCGAAGTCTAAGGATTAAAGTCATGTCATTAACTCTAATATCCATGGCACTTGCCATACAAACAGGATAGTATCCTTAGATATTCATGAACTAAGCTTGTGGAAAACATGTGGGAAACTGCATTACAAGACTCCTCATCATATCAAAAAGAATAGAAAGCAAAGAAATTATTCTCTGAAAATAATCTTAACTTCTGTCTCTACTACTGAATTAGAAATATGATTCTAGCAAAAGTCTTTGGGCTCTAATTGTCTTTCTCTTTATGGCAATTAGAGACGGTACCACATTGAGTGTAGAAATAACACGATTCAATGCATCCATTAAAAATGGATAAAACAGTAGGTCTTGGAAAAAAATACATAGGTAGCAGCTTTTTAGATAAGTGGTATTTACCAGCTGGGTCATTTTGCTCTGTGCCAACTCAACTCAGCAGGAATTACACTTTTAAGGAGCCCCTGTCCTACATGGGTCTGGGTTAGAGTTAGCCAAAGGAGAAATTTATGTGAGATTTGGAAGACGAAATGAAGCAGCAGCCACCATTCTCTGAAAGTCATTGGGGTAACATGCAGTGAGAGGGCTGGACACGGTTGCTCATGCCTGTAGTTCCAGCACTTTGGGAGGCTGAGACGGACGAATCACCTGAGGTCAGGAGTTTGAGACTAGCCTAGCCAATATGGCGAAACCCCGTCTCTACTAAAATGCACAAAAATTAGCCAGGCATGGTGACAGGCGCCTGTAATCCCAACTTGAACCTGGAAGGTGGAAGTTGCAGTGAGCCTAGATTGCGCCACGGCACTCCAGCCTGGATGACACAGCGAGACTCCATCTCAAAAAAAAAAAAAAAAAAAGAACAAAGAAAAGAAAAGCTGCAGTGAGAGATGGATGCAGGGGAGGGTTCCAGCCTGTTCTCCCTCGCCCCTGCTTGGCACTCAATTCTTCTTCCATTGCCAGCCGCGCTAACTTAAAGCCACAGCACACCTAACAGGGCAAGAGCCTTCCACAGATTTCTCCACTAACTCCCCTGCGCAGTCCCTTGGCAGCTATATGTGCCTGTCCAGTTTTCCCTAAAAGCTCTGACTTGTCCAGCAGCACCAATGCTTTTGGAAGGCTGATTAGTAACCTTCCTCAGATCCTCCAACTCCCTTTCCCTGGACATTATTTTCCTAGCTCCTCCCACAATGGCATTAGATTTCGATAAATCCCCTACGCCATAGGATTCACAGTGGTTCTGCTTCCTTGACGAAACCTTGACTGATGAACCAGCCTTTTTTTCACCCTATCAATTTGTTACCAAAACACCAAGGGTTAGGTCTAGGTTCTGCTGCTTGCCACACAGAAAGCCAATCACTGACACGAGTGTTTCCAGTTAAGAAGGCTTTAATTGGGTGCTGCAGCCAAGGAGATGGGAGATCAGTCTCAAATCCATCTCCCTGACTGGCTAAAATTAGGGGATTATACTGCAGGGAAGAAATGTAACTACATACAGGAAAACAGGAATTAGGGAGGGGTAAGGAAGAGGAGCTGTTCAACAGGAAGCAGGTAGTCACTTAGGCAACCATGGTAGGTGAGGGGTCTGATGTCTTATTGTCTAGATGCAGTGATCTGGTAAGTTTCAGTTTATTGACACTATCTAGGAGGCCTAATGGTTGGATGCCAGAGAAAGAAACTGAGAAAAGATAAATGTAACTTCCTCAAGTTTCAAAACTGGGAGGGTCAATTTCCATGTTTATTCAAAAGAAGCCATAAATATCAGTTCTATGGGACAACTGGACCAGTTTCCGAGGTATATTAGGAGAACACATCCTATTGCTTTCAAATGCATGACCAGGTCCAGCAATGCAACTGCATCTGAGCATCTTCTAGGAAAATGATTAAAGGCTGGCAGGGTGCGGTGACTCACGCCTGGAATCCCAGAACTTCAGGAGGCCAAGATGGATGGATCATCTGAGGTCAGGAGTTCAAGACCAGCCTGGCCAACATGGTGAAACCCTGTCTCTACTAAAAATACAAAAATTAGCTGGGCATGATGGCGGGTGCCTGTAATCCTAGCTACTCAGGAGACTGAGGCGGGAGAATCACTTGAACCTGGGAGGCCCAGGAGGCAGAGGTTGTAGTGAGCCGAGATCGTGCCATTGCACTTCAGCCTGGGCAACTGAGCAAAACTCCATCTCAAAAAAAAAAAAAGAAAGAAAGAAAAGGATTAAAGGCTGTTCCTGCCCTCAATATCACACTTTAGGGAGAAGCACAGACACATTAAAAAATATATAAATCAGCATAAAAATTCCAATGGTAGAGTGTTTAAGCTTCAGTGAAAGCATAGAGAAGGAAGAATCAAGTCTGAAAAGCTGGAAGAAGCTAAGAGGGCACAAAGACCTATCTCACACAGCATCATATTCCCAGGGCCCAGGCACAATGCCTAACAAAAAATTAGTGCTCAATAAATATTTTTTTTTTTTTTTTTTTGAGACGGAGTCTTGCTCTGCCACCCAGGCTGGAGTGCAGTGGCTGGATCTCAGCTCACTGCAAGCTCCGCCTCCCGGGTTTACGCCATTCTCCTGCCTCAGCCTCCCGAGTAGCTGGGACTACAGGCGCCCGCCTCATCGCCCGGCTAGTTTTTTGTATTTTAAGTAGAGACAGGGTTTCACCGTATTAGCCAGGATGGTCTCGATCTCCTGACCTCGTGATCCGCCCGTCTCGGCCTCCCAAAGTGCTGGGATTAATAAATATTTCTTGAGTTGAATTGAGTTAAACTGAATTTGTTCACAACACAGTATTTAGCCCTAGGAATGCAGCATTAACAATACAAGCCAGGTGCAGTGACTCACACCTGTAATCCCAGCACTTTGGGATGCCAAGGCAGGAGGATAACTTGAGGTCAGGAATTCAAGACCTGCCTGGGCAACATAGCAAGATCCCATCTCTACAAAAAAATAACAACAAAAAAAACCCCAGATGTGGTGGCATGTGCCTATACTCCTAGCTACTCAGCAGGCTGAGAAGAGAAGACTGCTTGAGCTCGGGAGTGCAAGGCTGCAATGAGCCATGATTATGCCACTGCACTCCAGCCCAGGTAACAGAGCAAGGCCCTGTCTCTGGAAACAAACAAAAATGAAAACGAAAAACCAGACAGTTCACACCTTTGCGCAGCTTACAATCTAGTGCAGTTCTTCACAAATTTTAGCACCCATCAGAATCTTCTAGAAAACTTATGAAAACTGTCCGGGTGCAGTGGCTCACACCTGTGATCCCAGCACTTTGGGAGGTTGAGGCAGGCAGAGTACCTGAGGTCAGGAGTTCAAGACCGGCCTGACCAACATGGGGAAACCCCATCTCTACTAAAAAGACAAAAATTAGCGGGGCGTGGTGGTGCATGCCTGTAATTCCAGCTACTAGGTAGGCTGAGGTAGGAGAATTGCTTGAACCTGGGAACCGGAGGTTGCAGTGAGCCGAGATTGCGAATTGTACTCCAGTCTGGGCAACAAGAGCAAAACTCTTACCCAAAAAAGAAAAAAAGAAAACTTATTAAAACCCCAATTGCTGGAGCCCATTTTCAGAGTTTCCCATCCAGCAGGTCTGTGGTGGGGCCCTAGAACTGGTATTTCTGACAGCTTCCCAGGAAACGTTGGTGCTATTGGTCTGGGTTGCATACTTTCAGAGCTACCGGTCAAGTGCAATAGTTCTCAATGCTGGCTACACATTGGAATCACTTGCCTAACTTTAAAAAATAGCCTGCTAGGAGCATCAGCCCAAACCTATTAAAGGTAATTTTAATGTGCAGGTCAGCATTGAAACCACTGATATGACAAACAGGAGTAGTTAAAATTATTTGCTTGCTTGCTATGTAACAGACACCACTTGAAGATCTAATACATGTTATGACATTTATGAACCCCATTTTACAGGTGAGAAAACTGAGGCTCAGAGAAGTGAGATAAACTGGCTGAGATCATATAAGGCCAGCACAGTGGGTCACACCTGTAATTCCAGTACTTTGGAAGGACAAGGTGGAAGGATCACTTGAGCTCAGTAGTTCAAGACCAGCCTGGGCAATATAGGGAGACCCTGCCTCTACAAAAAAAAAAAAAATTAACTAGCAAGGTGCTGGTTGGGTGCAGTGGCTCATGCCTATAATCCCAGCACTTTGGGAGGCCAAGGCAGATAGATCATCTGAACTCAGGAGTTCGAGACCAGCCTGGGCAACATCTCTACTAAAAAATGTAGAGTTCTTTCTTTTTAACCCATTTCTACTAAAAAATACAAAAAATTAGCCAGGCGTGGTGGCATGTGCCTATGGTCCTAGCTACTCAGGAGGCTGAGATGGGAGGATCACTTGAGCCTGTGAGGCAGAGGTTACAGTGAGCCAAGAGTGTGTCACTGCATTAAGGCGTGGGCAATGGAGTGAGACCCTGTCTCAAAAAAAAATTAGCCAGGCGTGATGTACAGTATAGTACAGGTGTTTGCCTGTAGTCCCAGCTACTCGGGAGGCTGAAGTGAGAAGATTGCTTGATTCCAGGAGGTTGAGGCAATAGTGAGCCTTGATTGCACTACTGCGCTCCAGCCTGAGTGACAGAGCAAGACCCTATCTAAAAAAAAAAAAAAAAGAACATCCTAGGCGCGGTGGCTCATACCTGTAATCCCAGCACTTCGGGGGCCAAGGCAAGTGGATCACAAGGGCAGGAGATCGAGACCATCCTGAGTAACACGGTGAAACCCCATCTCTACTAAAAATATAAACAATTAGCCGGGCGGCTGAGGCAGGAGAATCGCTTGAACCTGGGAGGCAGAGGTTGCAGTGAGCCGAGATCACACCACTGCACTCCAGTCTGGGTGACAGAGCGAGACTCCATCTAAAAAAATAAAAAATAAAAAAATAAAAAATCATAATAAGCAAGCGTTAGTAGGGGAGGAGGGATTGAACCCAGGTATCTCTGACAACAGAGTCCATGCTTATAACCATCATATGTCAGCACCACATAGGCCTCACAGAAACACTGCCCCTGATTTGAATATTGAATGGTGAGTAGAAGTTCTCCAGGCAGGCAAAGGAGGAAAAGCATTTAAATACTGAGCTCCACACCTCTGGAGATGCCAAAGGAGAGGCAGGAAGTTAGAGGTATACTAGGAAGGATTTCTGAGCTAGGTAGGAGGGCAGGATGAGATGATCACTGTGGCCCACCTTCCTCCAAGAGCCTAGAATTGTAGAATGAGGCAATCTAGTACCTGATGGCTGCTTTATTTGTAGAAACCTTTCAAGAGGAAAAGGAGAAAAATAGGGGCGCTGACATTTGCTCAGAGTTGCCCTGAAAGAATAATGAGCATACGCCCATTTACAGCATTTAGTTCTTTTTTGAACATCTACTGCTTGGTCTTGAAATCTTATCTGTCCGAAAACAACTTTATGCTAGTTATCATGCTCTATAAATATTCACAGATAAGAGCCAGGAAAATGTAGGACAGAGGCTATCCATATTTATTCATTTAAGTGTTAAAATGCATGATTAATTTTTCTCCAAGTTTCCTGATACGTGTATTCTTTCTTTTCATATGCTAGTTTATATTATACACTTTAGTGTTTAATGTGGAAAATTTAGAAAATACAGAATAATGCAAAGAAGGAAATAAAAACTATTGTAATCTCACTGGCCAAAGGAAACTACTGTTGAAATTTTGGGCTGGGTGTGGCGGCTCATGGCTATAATCCTAGCACTTTGGGAGGCTGAGGTGGGAGGATCGCTTGAGCTCAAGAGTTCAAGACCAGCTGGACAACATGGTGAGACCTCACCTCTAATTTAAATAAATAAATAAATAAATAAGGCCAGGCATGGTGGCTCACACCTGTAATGCCAGCACTTTGGGAGGCTGAGGCATGTGGATCAACTGAGGTCAGGAGTTCAAGATCAGCCTGCCCAACATGGTGAAACCCCGTTTCTACTAAAAATACAAAAATTAGTTGGGTGTGGTGGTGAGCACCTATAATCCCAGCTACTCAGGAGACTGAGGCAGGAGAATCATTTGAACCTGGAAGGAGGAGGTTCAGTGAGCGGAGATCATGCCATTGCACTTCAGCCTGGATACCAAGGGTGAAACTCCATCTCAAAAAAAAAATAAATTAATTAATTAAAAACTAAATTTAAAAAAATAAATTTTGGTTATGACTTTCCAGAAATGTTTTCTCCAAGTGTATGCATGTATTCCAAAAATGGAATCAGGCTGTAAATACAATATGTAATCTCTATTTTTCACTTGATATATTGTGATGTTTTTTAAGTCTTTAGATTTAACTCCTATAAATTACTTTATAATTATAAATATGTGAATACTTTTTTTTTGAGATGGAGTCTCGCTCTGTTGCCTAGGCTGGAGTGCAGTGGCACGATCTCGGCTCACTGCAAGCTCTGCCTCCCGGGTTCACACCATTCTTCTGCCTCACTTTCCTGAGTAACTGGGACTACAGGTGCCCACCACCAAGCCCAGCTAATTTTTTGTATTTTTAGTAGAGATGGGGTTTCACCATGTTAGCCAGGATGGTCTCGATCTCCTGACCTTATGATCCACCTGCCTCGGCCTCCCAAAGTGCTGGGATTACAGGCATGAGCCACCGCGCCCGGCCATGAATACCTTTTAATAATGATGCACTGCCGGAAAACTGCAGTGGGTAAGAAAAGTCAGTCAGTATGGTATTTGTCATTGCTATTATTGTACTGTCCTGAGGCTGCCGTCATGAAGTGTGGATCCATAAAATAGGTGGAGACTCATCTGGGAGTCATTAGTAGCTGACTCAAGAGGAACCAACAATGTTTACTCTCTGAATAGGTGTTTCTACATTTGAGAGGTGATTCAACTTATATTTTTAATCTTGTTCGAGTGAGTAAGGATTGTGAACTTGGAGCACTGGTAGAGTGCTTTTCCTCGTTGCTAGTAAAATAGGAAATGGAGGGACTCAATGCAGAACTCCCTTCCCAAGGTTAACTTTCCTCCTTCGGAGGGAACTGCTGCCTCCCAGAGGATAAATGCACAGGTGAAGGTCTTAATGCGAAGCCCGTGGCCACTGAGAGAATGTGTTTCCCTTCTTAATGAATGCATTTCCCTCCTTTCTTTTTCTTGTTCTTACAGGGTTTCTGTATAATTTCAGTTTACCCAAGAGTTTTCTAATTTCTTTTGTTATCTGCTGTGATTTTTTTTTTTTTTTTTCTGAAAGCCCACATGTATCCAGGAGGACCTGTGACTCCAAAAGGGACTCCACCCTTTCTGAAGCCTTCAGTAGTAAAAGCTTTCTATTCCTGGAGAATTGCTGTGGATATATCACACATAACAGAGGCAGGAGCCTCCTTCAAGAGAGGCCTTTGACTTATATATAGGATAACTCACCCATGGAAAAATGAGAAAGTCAAGTCCAGTAAAGTACCTAAATTCGAGGGGGCTTTTACAATTGGTTTCAAAAGACTACTAAGACGTTATACATATCTAAGAAAATAAGAGAAATAGTCGTAAAGATTATCAAGAAGAGGCCGGGCATGGTGGCTCATCCCTGTAATCCCAGCGCTTCGGGAGGCTGAGGCAGGTGGATCACCTGAGGTCAGGAGTTTGAGACCAGGCTGGCCAACATGGTGAAACCCCATCTCTAATAAAATACAATAAATAAATAAATAAGCAGTTGTGGTGGCGGGCAGCTCTAATCCCAGCTACTTGGGAAGCTGAGGCAGGAGAACTGCTTGAACCTGGGAGGCGGAGGCTGCAGTGAGCCAAGATAGCGTCATTGCACTGCAGCCTGGGTGACGGAGGGAGACTCTGTCTCAAAAAAAAAACAAAAACAAAAACAAAACAAGATTATCAAGAAGAGTGAGTCATTAGCCAGGCGCGGTGGCTCACGACTCTAGTCCCAACACTTTGGGAGGCTGAGGCAGGCGGATCACTTGAGGTCAGGAGTTCAAGACCAGACTGGCCAACATGACGAAACCCCGTCTCTACTAAAAAGCACAAAAACTAGCCAGGCATGGTAGTGCACGTCTATCATCCCAGCTACTCAGGAGGCTGAGGCAGGAGGAGAATCGCTTGAACCTGGTAGGGGGAGTTTGCAGTGAGCCAAGATTGCACCACTGCACCCTAGCCTGGGCGGCAGAGCAAGACCCCATCTCAAAAAAAAAAAAAAGTGAATAATAAAACCTGTAAGGAAAAGGTAAATGCTCTTCTGTCACCCTGTCTATAGGTGTCCAACAGTAAAATTACACTCTATGCCTTATGGAAATGGATCCAGTACATGCTGGTCTTCAGAAGATGAAAACTTTAAAAAACTTTTTTTAGGCTGGGCGCTATGGCTCACGCCTGTTAATCCCAGCACCTTGGGAGGCTGAGGCAGGCAGATAACTTAAGGTTAGGAGTTCAAGACCAGCCTGGCCAATATGGTGAAACCCCATCTCTACCAAAAATGCAAAAATTAGCCAGGTGTGGTGGCGGGCACCAGTAGTCCCCGCTACTAGGAAGGCTGAGGCAAGAGAATCTCTTGAACCCAGGAGGCGGAGATTATAGTGAGCCGAGAGCGCACCATTGCACTCCAGCCTGGGCGTCACCAAGAGACTCTGTCTCAAATAAATAAATAAATAAAAAGTAAAAAAATAAAAAACTTTTTTTAAATGTATATTTTTTTCTTTTTAAAATAATCTAAAGATTACTTTAGAACCTGTGGTGGAAAAGCAAACAAAATTTTGACTAGGAAAACATTATTTCCAAGAGGAAAAACTTAAGTTCAGATGAGAGTAAAAACTATATCTGACCAAAATAATATTTAAAAGATATAAATTGAGGCCGAGCGCGGTGGCTCAAGCCTGTAATCCCAGCACTTTGGGAGGCCGAGGCGGGCGGATCACGAGGTCAGGAGATCGAGACCATCCTGGCTAACATGGTGAAACCCCGTCTCTACTAAAAAAATACAAAAAACTAGCCGGGTGAGGTGGCGGGCGCCTGTAGTCCCAGCTACTCGGGAGGCTGAGGCAGAAGAATGGCGTGAACCTGGGAGGCAGAGGTTGCCGTGAGCTGAGATCCGGCCACTGCACTCTAGCCTGGGCGACAGAGCGAGACTCCGTCTCCAAAAAAAAAAAAAAAAAAAATATAAATTGGCCGGGTGCGGTGGCTCACACCTGTAATCCCAGCACTTTGAGTGGCCGAGGCAGGTGGATCACCTGAGGTCAGGAGTTAGAGACCAGCCTGACCACAGCCTCGGCCTCCCAGGTTCAAGTAATCCTCCCTCCTCAGCTCCCCCAGTAGCTTCTCTTAATGTTAACACCTTACAGGATCAGAGTACAATGATCAAAACTAAGATATTAACATTGGTGCAATGCTATTAACAAAACTACAGATTTTATTCTGGTTCCCAGTGAGCTTTTATTCATTTTATTTTATTATTATTATGAGTGAGACAGTGTCTTGCTTTGTTACCCAGGCTGGAGTGCAATGGCGCCATCTCGGCTCACTGCAACCTCCACCTCCCAGGTTCAAGGGATTCTCCCTCCTCAGCCTCCTGAGTAGCTGGGACTACAGGTGTGTGCCACCATGCCCAGCTAATTTTTGTAATTTTAGTAGAGACAGGGTTTCACCATGTTGGCTAGGCTGGTCTCGAATTGCTGACCTCAAGTGATCCGCCCACCTCGTTCTCCCAAAATGTTGCAATTACAGGCATAAGCCACAGTGCCCAGCCTATTTTATTTTATTTTGAGACAGACTTTCTCTGTGTCACGCAGGCTGGCTGAAGTGCTGCGATCTTGGCACACTCCAACCTCTGCCTCCTGGGTTCAAGTGATTTTCGTGCCTCAGCCTCCAGAGTCGCTGGGATTACAGGTGTGCACCACCACACACAGTTAATTTCCTGTGAGCTTTTAAGTAATGTTTTAAAACCTACTTGGCCAGGTGCAGTGGCTCATGCCTGTAATCCCAGCCCTGTGGGAAGCCGAGGCAGGCAGGTCACCTGAGGTTGGGAGTTGTACAGCAGTGATTTTGTATTTAAATTTTAACTTTCTGTCACAAATAGTTTTGCAAATGTTTAAAATACTAGATGATATTGTGAAGATTTTTAAATTTTCATATATGTAAACAATAAAACATACAATTTATATTGGAAAAAGTGGCACACTATAAAATTAGGAGTTTGGCTTAAAGGGTCCCTTAGATTATCACCCGAGAAAGACTTTTATCTGTTTTGTCACTTGATCACAAGGTGGGTTTTTTTCTTTTTCTTTTTTTGTTTTCAGAGACAAGATCTCAGTCTGCGGCCCAGGCTGGATTACAGTGGTGTGACAATAGCTCACTACAGTCCCAAACTTGATCTTCCTACTTCAGCCTCCCAAGCAACTGGGACTACAGGCAAGTGCCACTGTGTCCGGCTAATGTTTTTTTTTTTTTTTTTTTTTTTTTTGGAGAAACAGAGTCGCACTCTGTTGTACAGGCTGGTCTTGAACTCCTGGCCTCAAGTGATCCTACCACCTTGGTCTCCCAAAGCGTTGAGATTAAAGGCGTGAGCTGCTGTGCCCGGCCAATCACAGGTTTTGAAAGTAAGAAAATATAATTATCCACTTAATTATAAAGATTCCATTCCTAAGTCTCTCATCAAAAACAGTGGTTCTCAAAGTGTAGTCCTCAGATCAGCAGCACCAGCATTATCTGGGAACTTGTTAGAAACACAAATTCCCAGCAACCTATGTTTTAACAGAATTGGGTGATTCTGAAGGTGAAAATTTAAGAATTTCTGATTTAAAGAGTTGTCTTTATGACAAAAGGGAGGTGAGGGGGAGGAAGAAGAGACTAAAAGAGAAAAAAAATTCCAATGGGACATTCAACCTGACTGTTAACAGGAAGGTCTGTTTCACACTTTGTTTTTAAGAATTTAGATTGTACTGGCGGGGCGTGGTGGCTCACGCCTGTAATCCCAGCACTTTGGGAGGCCGAGGCCGGCAGATCACGAGGTCAGGAGTTCGAGACCAGTCTGACCAACATGGTGAAACACCGTCTCTACTAAAAATACAAAAACTAGCTGGGCGTGGTGGCACGCACCTATAGTCCCAGCTACTCAGGAAGCTGAGGCAGAAGAATCACTTGAACCCAAGAGACGAAGGTTGCAGTAAGCCTTGATCACACCACTGCACTCCAGCCTGGGCGCCAGAGTGAGACTCCATCTCAAAAAAAAAAAAAAAAAAATTCCAACGGGACATTCAAGCTGACTGTTAACAGGAAGGTCTTGTTTCAGACTTTGTTTTTAATAACTTAGATTGTACCGGCTGGCCGCAGTGACTCAGGCCTGTAATCCCAGCACTTTGAAGACAGTGTAATTTGTACGTTATGTAAGTGGTTACAGATAAATGCACTTTGGTAACTGAAATTTGCACTGTGTTGTGGGAGGACTGGTCATGTCTACCTGAAATTTTTGCATATTGGAACCATGCAAAGAGAGGATTGCCTACATTGATTTCTTTTTTTTTTTTTTTTTTTGAGACGGAGTCTCGCTCTGTCTCCCTGGTTGGAGTGCAGCTGGAGACAGGTGGATCACAAGGTCAGGAGTTCGAGACCATCCTGGCCAACATGGTGAAACTCCATCTCTACTGAAAATACAAAAATTAGCTAGGCATGGTGGCATGTGCCTATAGTCCCAACTACTTGGGAGACTGAGACAGGAGAACTGCTTGAACCCAGGAGGCGGAGGTTGCAGTGAGCCAAGATCGCACCACGGCACTCCAGCCTGGGCAACAGAGTGAGACTTTGTCTCAGAAAATTTTAAAAAATGAAAACAAAATTTAGATTGTACTTTGTTTCTCGTAAGTACAGACTCACCTTTGTGACACAGCAAGGTTTAGACTATGGTCACCTTTGACCTGAGTGAACTGTTTCCAAAAACTACAAAACAATTTACATACACCTAATATATTGATAGCCTCTTCTGCCAGAAACCAATTTGATCATTTTCTTGTCAAGAAATCAATGTAGGCAGGTCGGGCGCAGTGGCTCATGCCTGTAATCCTAGCACTTTGGGAGGCCGAGGCGGGCGGATCACAAGGTCAGGAGATCAAGACTATCCTAACACGGTGAAACCCTGTCTCTACTAAAAATACAAAAAATTAGCCGGGCATGGTGGCAGGTGCCTGTAGTCCCAGCTACTCGGGAGGCTGAGGCAGGAGAATGGCGTCAACCTGGGAAGGTGGAGCTTGCAGTGAGCCGAGATCCAGCCACTGCAGTCCAGCCTGGGCGACAGAGTGAGACTACGTCTCACCAAAAAAAAAAAAAGAAAGAAAGAAAGAAAAAAGAAATCAATGTAGCAATCCTCTCTTTGCATGGTTCCAATACGCAAAAATTTCACGTAGATAAGACCAGTCCTCCCACAACACAGTGCAAATTGCAGTTACCAAAGTACATTTATCTGTAACCACTTACATAAAGTACAAATTTCACTGTCTTCAAATAACAGATATGTGTTGTGAGCAGTTACCAGTCACATCAATTCTTTCAAAGTGTATTCATGAGTCACTGTGCATTTGTTATTTGGTTCATCCACAGTCTAGCAGAGTATGTAGTTGCTTCTTTGTCTCCAAGTGATAAATCCACATGACAGTTTGCAAAAATAGGTCATCAAAAAAGGGAGGAGCTAGGTAGTGGCTAGCACCTGTAATCCCAGCTACTGGGGAGGCTGAGGTGGGAGGATCACTTGGGCCCGAGTTAGAGAGCAGCCTGGGCAATACAGTGAAACCCTGACTGCAAAAAAAAAATTTTTATTAAAAAAAAATTTTTAATTTAAAAAGAGGGTACTGCTCATTAGCCAGGAATGGTGGTGTGCACCTGTAATCCCAGCTACTCAGGAGGCTGAGGCAGGAGAATCACTTGAACCGGGGAGGCAGAGGTTGCAGTAAGCCAAGATTGCCACCACTGCACTCCAGCCTGGATGACAGAGTGAGACTCTGTCTCAAAAAAAAAAAAAAAAAAAAAAAAAAGGAGGGAATTGCTCAATGAAGATGAAAGTGAAGCAAAGAAAGAAAAAGTGATATTGTTAGAAGTGGAATTGGATGTGAGTAGAAGATACCCCACTTGGGAAATGTTGATCCTGCTGTCATTCTTGAGATAAGATATGAAGCCAGAGGAATTTTGTGAAGGGGAATTTATTGACATAAATGTGGAACATGATTGTGAAAAAAAGGATAAAGATGTCCCAGATAAAGTGATGTCTGCAGAAAAACTTCACATTAAAGAGATCCCTCAGATTTCACAGCATTGAAAACACAAAAGATAAAACCTTACAAGCAAAAATAAGTTGTCAAATTATACTACCCGGAGAGCCGGGACCTAGATCAATAGGCTTTCAGGGAATTAGGGGTTGACAAATTGTATATTACATTGGGAATGTGTTAGTTCAGAAATTGTTGTGTCTTATATGCATTACCTTTATCCTCTAAAGTTTTATTTCCTCTTGGTTGACATTCTTAATAAGTAATTGATCTTATAATAATATTTAAATCATTGTCTTTTTTCTAAAACATAGAAATACTTATGAATTTTCTTAATTAAGCCAGAAAAGGATTTTTGATGCTTCTCTCACATTTATGTTGGTTAAAAGAAGGAAAGGGAGGAGAAAGGAGAGAGAAAGCGGAAGACTCTCGCTTCCATTTTTTTTCTTTTCCTTCTCTTGAGACAGGGTCTCATTCTGGAGCCTTGACCTCTCCTGGGCTCAAGCGATCCTCCCATCTTAGCCTCCTGAGTAGCTGGGGCTACAGACATGTGCCACTACACCTGGCTAATTTTGTATTTTGTAGAGACGAAGTCTCTGCTATGTTGCCCAGGCTGGTCTCAAACTCTTGACCTTAAGTAATCTGGTCACCTGGGTATCCCAAAATGTGGGGATTACAGGCTTAAGTCATCATACTTGGGCTCAATTTTTTTTTTTTTTTAAACAGAGTTTCACTCTTGTTGCCCAGGTTGGAGTGCAATGGCACAATTTCAGCTCACTGCAACATTTGCCTCCCGGGTTCAAGCGATTCTCCTGCCTCAGCCTCCTGAGTAGCTGGGATTACAGGCATGCACCACCACGACCGGCTAATTTTGTATTTTTAGTAGAGATGGGGTATCTCCATGTTGGTCAGGCTGGTCTCAAACTCCCAACCTCAGGTGATCTGCCCGCCTTGGTCTTCCAAAGCGCTAGGAATACAGGTGTGAGCCACCGTGCCTGGCCCACATTTTCTTTTTTGTATAGTATATAATTATTATTTTAAGGATTCAATTCTTCTATGTCTTAGTCTTTTTTTATTTTATTATTATTATTATTTTTAACAGAGATGGGTTTTTGCTGTATTGCTCAGACTGATCTCTAACTCCTGAGCTCAAGAAATCGTGCCTCAGCCTCCCAAAGTGCTGGGATTACAGGCATGAGCCACTGTGCCCAGTGCATTTTAGTCATTTTAAATGTGCTCATTTCATGTTCTCTTTTAGATAATCTTTCCGTAATCCGCAATTCACGACCATGAACCTGGCTGTTTGTTGTTGGAACTGACTCACAGGCATGGTGAGCAGTTTCCATGGATGTCTGGAGCATAAGTTTATCGGTAGCAGGGCTTGCTTTTTCCTGAGAGAATTCATTGTGAGAAAGAGTCCTGGCACGTCTGTCCTCTGTTGACTTCTGCCGAGAGTCTTGGAACGTCACTGGGCTTGTACATATTTCTATAAGTTCTTATATTAGAGTTTGGGGTACCACATAGGTAAAAAAATTCAAACTCTAAACCCCTATGAGAAACTAAACTCTGAGATGTTAACAGTGAGGGAACGTGGGTGAAACAAATAAGGAGAAACTCTGTACTACCTGTAGCTTTTCTGCAAACTTACAGTTATTCCAAAATAAAAAGTATTTTTAGGCCAGGCACAGTGGCTCATGCCTGTAATCCCAGCACTTCAGGAGGCCGAGGAGGGTGAATCACTTGAGATCGGGAGTTTGAGACCAGTCTGGCCACCATGGCGAAACCCCGTCTCTACTAAAAATACAAAAATTAGCCAGGTGTGGTGGCACGTGCCTGTAATCCCAGCTACTCAGGAGGCTGAGGCAGGAGAATTGCTTGAACCTGGAAGGCAAAGGTTGCAGGGAGCTGAGATTGTGCCACTGCACTTCAGCTTGGACGACAAAGTGAGACTCTGTCTCATATATGTATGCATATGTATACACACACACACACATATATATATATATATATATATTTTTTTTTTTTTTTTTAATG